>NW_006159558.1:4532332-4537355 GCF_000334495.1 Tupaia belangeri chinensis | reverse complement strand
GACATAGCCATTACGCTAACTGCTGGTTCCCAAAGCTTCTCCTTTTCTTAAGGCACAGATTCAACTTAGGATGAACACCTGAATAGTGTACTGAGCATAAAGCAGGGAATGCACTGTGGGGATACTAGAGCCCTTGATACTTTATAAACTTTTAAAATGTCCAGCTCAAGGTAAAAACAATAAGGACAGTGCTTATGACGAGTGATCTAAATGTACTCATTTTCTAAATATAAACAGAGGTAAGTACACACACACACACACACACACACACACAGACACACAATTAAATTCAACAAACCTCAAAGATTTGCAGTTTTATAGACAGATACACAAATATATGCCCTTCTGTGTAAAACTGTGCCTTTTTCTTACTCACACGCCCAAGTTATTTTTCGTGACACCAGACCAGAGGATTTGATGTGCATGGGGTTGCTTTAGTCATCAACTGTGGCCTTTCCACCAACAAAGAAATCATGTCCTTTAAATAAGTGTCACTTAAAACAAAATTATTAAAAAAATTTTGTCATAGGGTGCGTGACAAAGAGACTGACAGATACCTAGAGAGGGAAAGTGAGAAGTAACTCCCCAGAGGGGATGGCCAGGCCACAATCCCTTCTCCTTCATTCTTCTCCTGGGGTCTTGGGCACATATGCACATATTACCAGAATGAATTTAAACCATCCAGGTCTGCCATGTGGGAGTCCAGCACCTTAGTCACTATGCCACCTGTGGCCCCTCTTTTAAAAAATGTTATGCTTCCAAGACCAGCAGGTTGCATGATGGTTACGTCATTGGACTCCCATGTAGTCCACTGCAGTTTGAGTCCCAGACTACACTTGAAGTAATTTGATATTCATTCCTGTTTTTTTGTTTTGTTTTGTTTTTAAGTAAAATAAGAATAGAACAATACCTCCTTACTCTGATTTTAAATTGCTATATCAAAACCAACATCATCAATATGTTACCCCTGAACTTTTAGCCAATATGATTACATATAAAACAATATTTTGGGAAGAATGTGATGAAATTATGAGGGTGTTCAGACCGTATTTTGATGATCCCTAATAATCAAGGACTAATGCAGAACTGTCGCAGACAAGCAGTGGGTTGAAGAGGGGGATGGCCTTGGCCACACGTGGCAAAATCAACAGCTCTTTCCTGGCTTCAGCTGGAGCTCATGCATCTTCTCTCTGTGATACTGGCTCCACTGATAAGAAAGAGGTGTGTACACACACATTTGTGCGTGCGTGTGCGTGTGTGTGCATGTGTGTAACTCCATCACCACAATGAGGAAGGTGAATGAAGTCATGAGGGTTGGGAAATTGTGCGTGATTTTTCAGTAATGTATGAAATCAAAGGGACCAGGCCGATGGGAGAACCAGTCCCAAGGCCACCTGCAGTCTGTGGCCCCATCCGGGGAGTGCCCAGTTGTCCACCACCCAGTTCACAGGGTGGGTGGGCTGAGTGCCACCAAGATAACTGTCCAGCGAAGGTGCCCAGGTGAGCCTGTGGCTATGCCCTGTGGGCTGCAGTCATTTCACAGGGACTCTTTGCCAACTTGAACACAGGAAGTAGACCACAGCAGCCAGGGAATTGAAGTGCATGACTGGGTGGCTAAATGGGCCCATCCACAATGTTGGAATGAGCGATCCATGAGCAGTACTCCTTCCTCCTCCAGATCCCTCCCCCTGCACCAGCTTCACACAGCAAAACTCATTGCTGCTTCCAGGCAGTCCCGATTCCCCACTGTCCCCACCAGGGAGCATTCTCCACTCGTCTTTCCTCCCATGGGCTTCCTGCTCTCAACCTGCCCCTGTGGCTAATTAAATATTCGTTCAGTGAACCCATAGCAGTGAGTTTCTTCCAGGTATGGAGCACCGTGCTGATGGAATAGAGATGGCTGTGTAGCTATTTCCCACAAAGTTTCGTTTGAGTGAGTTTTATTTTTAATTAAGTTTCAAAAAAATTTTTGCTTAGAGTTATCAATAGGATCAAAATTATAAAGTGGCCAGATTTGAAATTTGGTTCTCTCTCACTGCCTGACATAGTTTGTGACTCTACTGGGGTTAAAAAAGCATGATGTTGTGTCAAAAGATCAATTGAGAAAGTCAGAGATAGATGTCTCTAAAGTAAAATCTAGTAACTTCAGGGGATTGTTATTGTCACAGAATTCCATGGGATGACTTAAAGGACACATCTGAGGCAAGCACAGGCCTCACTAAACTTAGTCTTGTGAGGCCACCATAACAATTGCTTCTTAAATAAACAAAAGACAAAATTAATGATTTTTAATATTTAAATGACAACCACAAAAGGCCAGCTCCTTGGCCCAGTGATTAAGGCAGTCTCACCCCACTTGGCCAACTGCAGTTTGACTCTGACTCTGCAGGCTGAGAAACACACAGGACACCTGCTCATCAGTGACCCAGGTCCCTAAGGGAGGCAGAGGTAGAGGAGAAGGGATGGAGTCTCAACCACTTCCCAAGGGGAGTGCTTTGTCCTCTCCCTCCGTCCCTCTCTCTCCAGTGTGCTGGTGAGCACACATGCCCTGTAGCCACACACATACACACACACACATACACACACACACATACACACACATCACACACACTACACACATGAGAGAAAGAAGGAAGCAAATCTATGACAAAGAAAATCGATGAGACCACCTTGCACTCCTTGAGCGTCAGTGGTCCAGAGAAGAGGGGTACGAGAGTGCTAAAATGACGTCATGGAAAGTCGTGAGGAACTAAATATGACAAACCTCTTAACATTGAGAATTTTTTTAATGAGACTTAATATTTTAAACAGCTAAACTTTTTACTCTAACATCTATGCAATTAATATGAATTAAGAGTTAGCTTTTGTTCATTATTCAAGAAAATTAGTTGAGATCGTACTGACACATTTGTTATTTGGTTTAAAAGTACTTTTAGCAATTTAACTCAAATTAGAATTCCTCTGAGTCACCAAAGTTAGGCTAATAAAAATGTACAGATAATGGAAACAAATGCATTAGTGGTAGTCTCCAATATATAAAACATGTGTTTACCCGAAATACCATCTTGTTTTTCAAGTGAAGAAACTGCAGAAAATACCAGTGTGCATTCACCAATGACCGAGCTGTGGTCTATGTGCCATAAGGTGGCTTTTCTCAGGCACCCGTGGCTTTACAAGGTGGACCTCAACATGCCTCCTTTGCATTATTGACGCTGAGCCAGAATGAGGGTTTTGGTTTGATGTCTGGCTTGAGTTAGCCTACAGATTTAAAATTAGCCAGCGATACTGAACCATGGGGAAGGGGTTGATTACTTACCATACCAAACCAGGCTATTTTAATTGATGAAGAAAGAAGATGTTTAACAGATTAGTTTGTAATTAACTATTTCTATGCCCACTATTAATGGAACATTTGACGTGATCATCCAACTCTTTTAGGGTCTACACAGAAAAAAGCAATCTCATATCTCATCACTCCATAGGAGCACTGTTGAGGATGATCTTCCTCTGCAAATAACAATTAGGTTGACATTTACCTAGTGTTTATTTTGTAATCAGCACTATTTTAGAGCTGTGCACAAGTTGTTTCATTCAGTAACCTTACAACCAACTACATGAAGTCGGTACTCTGGGTATCTTTGAACCACTGAGGCCCTGGGACTAGCAGAGGGAGTGTCAGCCGAGGCCACACCTGTTCAGTGGTAGAGATTGACGACCCACCCACCAGGGACTAGCTCTGATTTTTCCTACCATACTCCCTAACACTGAGCCATAGCATCTCCTCAAACATTTTCACTGTCTCTCATTTCTCTTTGAATAAGGACAGACGTTCCCAAGGAGACCTCAGTTGTTACCTTGAGGTCCTTCTCTAGCTCCCTCCATCTTGAGCTCTCTGTGACCCTCAGGGTTCCAGCCACAGGGCCTTCCTGTTCTCTCTAGGGATGCTTTTCCCTTCCCATTGCACCTGCGTGAATACGACTGACCAAGTACATCTCAGGTCCATTGCAGCTTCCTGAGAAAAACTTCCCAGACCTCTGACCATGACAGTCCTCTTATTCTAACGTCCAAAGCCATCTTCACCAGGTCCTCCTTCTTACTTTCCCTGGTCACAGTTTCCCATGGATTTGTGTGGTGCTACATGGGGCCTTTCTGCCTGATGCCAGACCCTGCTCCGTGAGAGCCGTGAGAGCACTTGTCCAGGATCCCCTTTGTCTCCAGCACGGATGTCAGAAATGGTTCGTGGTGGATATGGAACACTTGCTTGTTTAATAGATGGATGAATAAATGCACTTCATGGGAAACTGATTTCCTTTACTTCTTTATGTACAGAGGGCAATGATTCTACCACAAAGAAGATACTAGAAAAAAAATGAGAAGGAAAAAAAAAAACAGAAAGAGGTTCCTCACTAGATGCCAAATCAGCAGGTACCTTAATTGTGGGCTCCATAACTTCCATAACTGAGAGAAGTAAATGTTGTCTAAGTCATCCAACTGATGGTATTTAACTCAGTAGTCATTTCTTTCTTTCTTCCTCTTTCTTTCTTTCTCTCTTTCTCTCTCTCTCTCTCTCTCTCTCTCTCTCTCTCTCTTCTTTCTCTTTCTTTTTCTTGTGTAGTCATTTCTTTTTCAGGTTCAATTATCTGCAAACCATTCACACAATCTGCATGGATCATACTTCCCAGAACACCACTGTAGATGGTTGTCACCATCCCTATTTTGCCAAAAAGAAAACAAAAACTCATCTGATAGCCACAATGATGGTACTAACATGGGTCTTTCAGGGTCCTTGAGGTTACTGCCAATCACAACATATACAAGCAGTGCACAGGCAGGGCAAGTAACCTGTCTGGGCAAGAGGAGGGGATTGAGATGGGCCAGGGAAGGGGACCGGAGTCCTAAGTAGAGACTCTGGAGAACCATTTCAAGGGAGAAAGAGGGAGGCATTGTCAGATGCACAGAAGGATAAAGCTATAAGGAAGATTCTGGAGTTGCAGCACCAGTGTGTATATCCAGCGGGTCAGGT
>NW_006159558.1:4517351-4532319 GCF_000334495.1 Tupaia belangeri chinensis | reverse complement strand
CGGTTCAGGTCAGGACAGTACACAGCTGGAGATGGGAGGAAGTGGAGCAATGGGGAGGCGGAGCTAGAGGGGTGAGGGAGAGCAGTGATGCTCTGGAAGTTCTGCACAGGTAGAGGGGACAGATCCTCCAGGTCTTTGTAAGAAAAAGTTGGCTTTTTTCACTGGGTTTTTGAATAGGACAAACCAGGTACATTGTCAGATCTATGATTCAGCTGAGTCTTTATGCAATGGAAAAAATGACTGAAGACTGGATTAAAAAATAGATGAAGAGGAGAAGGAAGAAGAGGGAAGGAGAGGAGTGAAGAGAGAGTGATGAGAAAAGAGTGAGGAGGGAGAAAGGGGAGAGAAGTACTAAAATGCAAATTCGATTTGCAAAGAGGAGCAGGTTGAAGAGCTCTGAAGCTCCTACCCTAGTTCTGCTATTTAAGCTTCCAGTGAAAACAGGGGACACAGACAGTTTGGGGAGGGATGTTGAGTTTGAAATCTGACAAGTCAGAAAGGGATATTCTAGCTGGATGCTAAAATTAATGGTCTTGATGTAACAAGATTGCATAAGAATGAAAATAAAGACTTGAAAATTCTCAATATATGAAGAATCCTTTATTTTTTCATTTTTTAAAAAAATTTTAAGAGTTGTTTGTTTGTTTGTTTGTTTGTTTGCTATAGGGCGTGTGTGCTCACCAGACAGATAGAGACAGAGAGATAGAAAGCGAGAAATCACCCCCCGGAGGGGGTGGTCATGCCACAATCCCTTCTCCTCCATTCTCCTCTCGGGATCTTGGGCACGCACGCACACTGCCTGAGAGTTAAGCCACCAGGTCCAGGACGCGAACCATGGTCGACTACGTGGGAGTCCAGTGACGTAGCCATTATCCTAACTGCTGGTCCCATGAAGAATCCTTTAATAGTGACTCAAGGAACCAGTAGATGACATAATGGTTATGTTGCTGGACTTCCATGTAGTCAATCATGGATCAAGTCCTGGACCTGGTGTTTTAAAACTCACACTGGGCACACATGCGTGTGTCTGGAAAAGAAGGGATTGCAGCTGGCCAACCCCCAGGGCGGTGATTTGTCACTTTCTGTCTCTCTGTCTCCCTCTGGTGAGTGCACATGCCCTATAGCAAGAATCTCTCTTTAAAAAAAAAGTGACTAAAGAAGAGTTCTAAAAATGGATGAACAGCTGCTAATGAATGAATAGGTCTTGGGGACAGAAGGCTGATCACACATCTCTTGTCAGACACCTGTAAAAGAAGGAAAATAGACAATTCCTCTAATGGACTTTCAATGCCCAGAAAATGCTGAAGGTGGCTGTCTTAGCCTGTTTCGTTGCTGAAACATAGCAGAATATCTGAGATTGAGTGATCTGTCCAAACAGGTGTATTTGGCTCATGATTCTGGTGACTGGGAAGGCCAAAGGCACAGTGCAGGTATCTGGCCGGCCTCTGGTGCTACAAAACAAAACAACATTGCCGAGAGAACTGACAGGCCTGTGGGAACTAAGACCTGCAGGTAGCCAGCTTGCTGGTGGAACCGTCTGCTGGTCTCAGAACTACTCAGTGAGAAGCCTACAACAATTATTCATGAGGGTTCTACCCTCCTGCCCTGGAACCTCTCACTAGACACTACCCCTCCATATCGCCCTGTGGGGTGTCATGTTAATGCACACATGTCATGGGAACACAACACCCAAACCATAGCATGGGCTTTCTGGTTTCCATTACCCATTCCCCCAAGTAAGAGTGAGATGCACCTCCTCAAAGTGTGCAGGATTCTGGATGAATCTCTGGCTCCTCTTAGGGTATCTTAACACTAAATTATGCAGACTTCATTCAGTATTGAGCAAGCTGGACTCTCAAATTTATTTTTAATTTTATTGTTTGACAGGTGGCATGGCTTTCCCAGAAAGAGAGAAATTACAAATGAAGATTTGCTCCAAGATTAACATGAAAGAGCCAAGATAAGCTGCGAAGAGGCAGAAACACATTTCCTACTAAAGAAAAGTGTTGGAATCCGATAGGTTGGCAGTTCCAGGGCACAGGCCAAGCTTCTTGCGGAGCGGGCAGGTCACAGGAGGAGTGTTTGCAGCTGTGACCTTACCGACCCCCACTCTCAGCCCTCTCACACTAAAAGTAAGGAATGGTTAGGCCAGCAGGTGGCATGGGAGTTAAGGATCCCACATAGTTGACTTTGCAGTTCAAATCCTGGACTAGATTACTTGAAAATCACCCTGGGCAAGGGTGTGTTTGTGTGTGTGTGTGTGTGTGTGTGTGTACCCAAATTCCTGAGAGGAGAATAGAGTAGAAGGGATTGTGGCATGGCCATCACCCCTGGGGGGTGATTTCTCACTTTCCTTTTCTCTGTCTATGTCTCTGTCTCTGTCTCTGTCTTTCTTTGGTGAACACACATGCCCTATAACAAAAACAAAACAAACAAAAAGTAAGGACTTGTCATCTGATTGCAAGTGAAGGTGGACACAAAAAGCAGACATAAGTTGGCATGTGAGGAAGAGGTCAGCAAGGAACGCAAATTTAACTTCACCTTATTTTGAAATCTTTTTGATAAGCTCTCATTTATTTGGACAGCATTTTGCTGCTTAGAGAGGGTGGGCAAATTAGGTTTGACTTCTAGCCCCTGGTGTCAGGTAGGCCAAAGGGAAAAGGGAAGGAGCTACAGTGGGTGATGGTCTGCTTTGGTGTGTGTGTGTGTGTGTGTGTGTGTGTGTGTGTGTGTGTGTTGTTGTTGTTGTTGATACTATTCTTTTGGTGCTAAAGTAAAAATGAAGACCCAAAGTATGTCTGCATGTTGACTGAATTTAAGGAAATATAAAAAATATTCACATCATCGTAAGGGGAGCCAGTAAATCTCTGCAATAACAAATTATGTAAAGCCAAATTAGGAATCCCCTTAGTATCTCATAAGAAACTTATTAAAATCCTGCAAACTCTCCCCTAAAATTATCCACTACCGTTTTATATGAGTGGAAGTATACTTTCACCTTGTTATATCACTGTAAACTAAATGAGTCATAGAACCCAATACATTCTTCATAGTAAGATTCAAGTTATCCTGGTTTTCTAAAGGTAATTAAATCCTTTGTTATTTATGTTTACCATAGGATCCCATTAATATTTTTCTGTTTATTTTTTTTTTGATTGCTGTAGTTCCATGAAATTTCCATAAATATTCTTACCAAGAAGAGTGAGGCTTATACATAGAGACCGATGATTAAGCTGCAAGGGATTCTCTCTGAGGGTTGTATTTGTGTACTTCTCTGCATGCACGTGCTGGAGCTGCCAAGTGCAGAAAATCTGCTTTGTAAATTGTAACCCTATCCAAATCAACCGTCTATGTTGAGATGGTGTAAAGTGGTAATTTTTCAAGAAAGAAAAGTAGTTCTACCACATGATGGCAAGGCCGGTGAATCACCTGTCCATCAAAAGCTCATTATGGTCAGAGACTCTGCCGGAGCTGTGTAACAGGCTCATGTAACTCACATTAGTGAGAGGCCACACCCGTTCTCCACATGGATCTGAGTTTTATCTAATATTTAGCCTAGCTACATACTTGTGTCCAGCATCACAATTTTCATAGATGCTGTGACAGTAAACCTTCTGACCAGAGGTAGCTCGTTGACACAATAGCCACCAAATCCTGGGAAATGCCACATGTACACGACAGTGCCACTCTGAGACTTGGGACTGTTCATTACACAAATGTGTGTTTAACTTTTCATAACAGCCTCCATGCTTTGCATTCTAAATGGCATAGTGTCAGATAAATATCTTTCCTGCCAACACATCTCTTCTGAAGTTCGGCTTTCAGTGGGCTCAATGACCCCACTTACTTTAAGTGATTTCTGTATTTTGGAACTTCAACCAAACTTCTTAGAAATCCATTCCTGTGGATAAACTTTCCAAGAAAACATGTAGAGTAACTAGCAGAGTCTAACCATTTAATTTTAATCTTATAATTCAATTATTATTATCGTATGTACATATATATGCATCTATCTTTAAACAGTAACTCACAAAATTATTTTCTTGTTTCTTTCATTTCTCTACTTAATTAATTAATTTGAATTTAAAAATTATCCACATGCAAATTTTAAATGCTTCAAAATGATTAAACACATACAATAAAGTGTACAAAATGAATATATGTACCAAATATGAGATGTTTAGGAGAGACATTTAATAAAGAGTAAATAATAACAGCATCACAAAACTTCTGGCTCAACACTGAAGACACTCACTTGTCTCTTTTTCTTTCTGATATTCTATGTAGGTGACAGCAATTTCTAAAAGGTATAAACCCAAAATAATGGAGAGGGCTGGCAGGGAGACTGCAGTGGACAAAAGCATTGTCCAAGTGTCAAGAAAATAGAAAGATCCAGAAAGACAGAGCAAATAGTGCAATATATATCTGGATCAAAAAACTAACTCACAACCGTATCAGACTTCAACAGTTGCTTTTCCAAACAAATACTGTGTAATACACTTTTTCTTATATTGAAAAGAAAAGCACATGATAAAGGTAAAAAATCAATAGACAATTTAAGAAAATCCAC
Organism: Tupaia belangeri chinensis; assembly: GCF_000334495.1. Taxonomy (NCBI): domain Eukaryota; kingdom Metazoa; phylum Chordata; class Mammalia; order Scandentia; family Tupaiidae; genus Tupaia; species Tupaia belangeri. The sequence continues at coordinate 4,527,749 of NW_006159558.1, read as the reverse complement.
ATAATATCTTACCTGTAGTTTGCAAAGAGAAATACGAAGTAAATAATTTATAACCAATGAGATAATTCAATTTGTGAATTCTCAGGTGCAGTTCTACTGGAAGGCTCAGTGAGGCACCCTGGGGCTCAGAATCTGTATATGATAGTATAAATACATCGACTGTAAATGCGGCTCTCAGACAGCTGCATTCTCTCTGCTATGGATATACTGCAATGGCTGGCCTTGGATTTTTATGTTTTGTTAAATAGTAAAAGTCCAAATAGAACAAATTCATCTTGCCAGGCTTTCAAGATGGATGCATTCCTTGAAAATTCAATGTATATTAAAGCTGTATTTAAAATACGCTGTTATCTTAGTTTTTTACAGGAACATTGCCAAAAGATAAAAGGTCATTAACATCCTCCATGTTTGGAGGGGTGAGATATTTAATCTGAGAATTCTAAAGGCAAGCAACTATGACACAAGGCAGCAACAAAAACATTTTCAAATATGTAATAACTTAGAGTGGTATTTCCGTTCACAGGAAGCCACTTATGGAGGTACTCCAAGATGAGGGATAGTCCCTGGGGGGCGGGGGAAGGAAGACAAGAAACTGAGAAATAATTTGTAATGTGTGTAGGAAAAATGCAGGGAATTGGCAGTGTGAAAGAAGAACAGTTGGCCTATGAAGTATTCAGTCAGGTTTACCTCTCAGGAGGGGAAGAGGATGGGGGACAGGGCACTGGATTGAATAGACAGTCCCACTGAAAGGGTCGAGTCTGAGTTTATGAAAAGACAAAAACTATAAAACATTAAATTTTTTTTGAATTTAATGAAAAAGAATAAAGGCTTTTAAGAACCTTTGGTTTCACAAAGAATTATTTGCTCTATTTATAACAAACTTTAACAGGAAAATTAAAACAATTACAACCAATGAATTGAGAGGATAAGAAATTTTTAAAATATAAGACATTTGTTAAGATTATATATGAGTGTGTGTGTGTGTATTTGTATGTGCGAGTGTGTATAAATGAGAGTTTATTGATGAAGACACAAGATCAAGCTCCCCCCAGTTCCCACCCTCCTCAAGAACAGATCCCCAAAAGAACAAAAGAAGGATAAACATTCTTAGGGCACATGTCCGCCACCTCCCCATTTCTCTCCGGAGTCCCACGTTTCACAGCACAGACATACGAATAGGCTTGGGTGAGAACGGACACTCAGGCAAACGCTGGCCAGCAAGACTTCTGGGTGTGCTTTTGTTTCCCTTGCCTTTTGTGTGACAGCAGCCGATGTTACAGAGACACAAAAGACACACTGAGGCAGAGGAGGTGGTGTATACAGGGCAACCTCCACCTGCTTCCCCAGCTGGACCACGCTCAAATGGGCACAAAGGTAAGCTGTAGAGGAAGGGCAGGGTCTGTCTCTTCAGGAGGGTTCCTTTTATCTGGGGAGAATGCCTCCTCAGCTCTGCTTGGGGTGAAACGGGGAGGCCGGCACGAGGAGCGGAGTTTGCGGATTGGATTGTCAGGTCCATGGAGGACAGTGGCTGTTCTCCATCACTGAGGGGCAGGCTAGAGAAGTCTAGTTTCAGGGGTCGAAGGAAGTAGCCTGATACCCAATTGAGTTCTGTTTGCTTGTCCTGACACGTATTCTTCCTTCTGGAACTGTCGTTTTCTCTGAGATGAGAACATTGTGTATGTATTGCTAACTTTCTTCTCTACTTGTATCCAACGGACTCCATGAAAAAGGCCCAACAGGGAACTTCACCGACTTACCCCCACTCCCACCCAGGACTGTGCGGTTTCCTACTCCCTCCACACCTGGGGGTGGTAGCAGAGGACACTCCAGTCATCCTTTGAGATTCTCAAAGTGTATGAAATTGCTTTGGAGGGAAAAGCTAAACTATGTCAAACTCAAGGCACAAAACTGTGAAATGTACAACAATTTTTAAGCAGCTGCAGAAGTGCAGGGAAATCTTGACTTAATTGCTTACTTGTACTTCAGATGAAGAGGAAGGATCATTTTTCTCTGCACCGATGTTCTGCTGGAGAACACTGAACTGTGTTTATCACACTGCAGCTCTTTCTTGCCGCCATCACACCAGGTGGACGTGTAGGGCTGGATCTCACAGCCTGACCTCCAGAAGGACAAAGAAAACTAGTCTGTGTGTGGTGGTTAGTTTCAATGTGTCGGCTTGGCCAGGCTGTGATATCCAAGCCTACGCTAAATGTTGTTTTCAAGTTATTTTATAGATGTGATTAGCATTCAAAATGAGTTGGTTTAAGTAAAGGTTACCCTGGATAGTGTAGTGAGTCTCACACAGCTAAAGCCCTTAAGAGGGAAATACTGAGTTTTCCTCTAGAAAGATCCACCATGGACTGTGATGTAGAGACCCTGCATGAGTTTTCACCTGGCTGAGTTGCCCTACAGATTTCAGACCTACCATCCCTCATGACTGTGAGCCATTTCCTTAAAATCTACTATGAGAAAACTCCCAGGGAAAGAATAAATGAAAAAAGAATTTGAATGATTATAAAAATATAAAACAAAATAGACTCTAAGACAAAAAATATTTCTAGACTTAACATAGAATCTTAAATAATGATAAAATGTCAGTATTTCAAGAAGGTATTAATTGTCAACACATATACACCTGACAAGTGAACCCTAAAATGCATAAAGCAAAAAGTAATGCAACTAAAAAGAAGAATGGAAAATGTAACAATATTTGGATATTTTAATATCTCATTTTTATTAATGGTTAGAAAGAGATCAATAAGGAATTGGAAACTTGACCAATACTATAGACCAATAAGAACTAAAGGATATATTCAAAATACAGTCATCCCTCCTTAGCCAATGATTTGCTTCTCATGGTTTCTGTAACCCATGGTATAGTACAATAAGATAGTTAGAAAGAGGGGCCAGCAGGTGGTCTGCTGGTTAAGGCACTGGACTCCCACATAGTTGACAGCGGTTCAAGTCCCTGGACCCAGTTAGCATGAAACTCACACTGGATGTGTGTGTGTGCATGCCCAAAATCCCAACAGAATAGAGAAAAAGGGATTGCCGTGTGGCCTTCCCTGCAGGGTAATTTCTCACTTTCTCTCCGTTTCTCTCTGATGAGTGCATGTGCCCTGTGGCAAAAACCTGAAAAAGAAAAAGTAAAAGATATCTAGAAAGAAAAAAAGAGAGAGACTTTATTCATATAACTTTTATTTTAAAATATTGTTATAATTGTTTTATTTTATTATTATTGTTATTCTCTTACTGTGCTTAATTTATAAATTAAACTTTACCATAAAAACCTATCTACTACATGTTTACATATTGTCTACCTTTCTAACATGTCTCTATCTCATCCTGATTCTCTTTCTCTGGAGAACTTCAAAGTGGATTAAGAGAAGTGGCTTTTTTTAGGTCCCACATTATTTGTATAGGAGCCAAAGCTGTCAGTAATTTGATCAGATAAATCTTCATGGGATCAAAGATCTAAATCCAGAGATGTAGATGCTTATATTCATGAATATATTTTCCAGAAGCACATGGATGTGCAGAGAACAGAAAGAAGAAAGAGATAACTGGTCTCCCTCCCTCATCTTGAAGATCCAGTTCCTACACCTCAGGTCACCTCCTCTACCTCGGCACCCTTGCTTCTCAGTTATCTGTGTGCCAGGCAGGTTGGTTCTTAACATTGGCTCTGGAAACTCTCATGGCTAAGCCTCCATTCTTGCTCTTTAACTGCCAGTAACAATGAGTGATAGGTACTTTGAGCTGTTTTTACATATTCTTCTGTAGGGACAGCTGGCCGTATAGTGGTTAAGATGGCTGGATCCCTGGCCAACTGAAGAGTTCAAGTCCTGGACCTCAAGGGACTTGACTTAGTGAATGTACACATACATACTCAAGAGCAATACAAGACATGGTTCCAGGAAATGCCTAGTGACTAAGGTACTAGAGTGTATGGGACAGAGGAGATTTGAAGTTAAGGGAGAGGAGGACTGAAAAGCAGTGCAGCAGCCTCCCTTACGTGCAGGGACTAGTTTCAAGATCCTCAATGGGTTCCTGAAATGGTGGCTGGAAATTGCTGTCGTTTCCATGTTTGCCAATAAAGGTCCTGTATTGAAATCTGGTTGTGATGTGATTAAGAGAGGGGACAATGAGTTCAACCATGGATGAAAGGAAGGCTTTGGGAGGTGGCAGGGAATAGAAGAGTTCAGAGAGGGGCACAGTGTTGAGTCCTGGCAGATTTACTAGATAAGAAGACACAGGGTCACACGCTGGACTGTGCTCGTCTCGCCTGGGGATGCCCTGCTCCACCAGAATGCAGTCACCACTGGAAAGGTAAAGCTGAGGAAATGCCACTCTTCTGATCAACCCCATCATTGGTTTCCATCTCATGCACGAAAAGAACAAAATCCTTAAGGTTATCCCCAAGACCCTATCCTGTCTGCATCCCTTTGTCTCCTCCTGGTCTCCCTCTTGGCTTTCCACTGACCTCCCCCACCCTTCTCAGCATTCTCTAGCTGTACACCCAACCTGAGGTCTCTCCTGTAAGCTCCTGGGCCTGAAATGCTATCTTCCCAGCCAGACCACACCCTCTGCTATTCCTCATGCTCCAGAATAATAAATCCAACCCCAACACTACATTCTGTCCTGTATCCTTCCCTGAAGACTTGCCACCATTTGACACCTGCACGTTGTATTTGTCCCATGTGTCTCTCTGCAGGTAGGCACCTGAGAATGAGCAAACCTGTCTGTTTGGTTAAGCTTTACTTCAGTACCTGGGACAGTGCCTGACAGCTGAGCAAATATTTGTTCAATGAACAAAAAAGATTAATATTATTGCAATCTATCATCAAATTTGTAATAGCAACATTTTATACAAAATATATTTGTATATTCTTCTTAGGTCGAACTCCATGCTGGTTTTGTTTTTTAGTGAGGTGAGGAGAGGAAACAGATGAGATTACTATCTCTCAGGTCCTATGAAACATGATGACATGATTTGGCCCTGTCAGGTCAAATTATTCTTCTACAAATGCTTGTAAAGAAGTTTGATATCCTGTATACAATAAATGGATGCTTATTTTTTATTCTCCTGTTTGTCTTTGGTTATTTGGGAATTTTGTTTTGTTTTGTTTTATCTTAGTCACTAAACAACACTTATTGGTTGTCTGCTATGTATCAAGCACTTTGTAGGACTCCGATGGAGATAAGGAATGGGGGATGCCACAGCCACTGAATTGTGGAAGGGTAAGTTGCTGCCATGCTTCACACAGAGGTATTGTTATATCAGAGACACACAATTCTGATCAAAGAAAGCACTTGGGAGTAGGAGTCCCTTGGAAGGTGAAGGGAGGCATGGAGCCAAATATTATTTTCTGATAGAATTATCTACAAACAAACCTCCCTTCTTCTTCATTAATAATTGTCAATGAAAAATGGGTGGTGATGTGGGCATAGATCTAAGATTAAATTCTGCTTCTTTAGTAACATTAAATAACTGAGCAGGAAGTTTATGAAAGTGGAGTTTTGCTTCAGGAGGTCTCCTATTTAAAATGCAAACATTAGCACAATTTATGTATCAAGGTCTTTATGAAATATTTTGGGGCCAATGGAATTGAGTGACAAGTGATGAAACAACAGAAGAGAGACTCTCAGGTCAGTGAGCAGGGACCTCCAAAATGGACAAGGCAGACAGGACACATCTCACCTTGAAACTGCAGAGGGGGAAGAGCAGACCAGAGGAGAAGCTTCCTTTATCCAAGAGCAGTGGCCTTGGACATCTTCTCCGCCACCTGGGAATGTAAGTGCTAGAAATAGAAAGCTTCAGTCCTCAGTCATAGCAGGTGTGGATGGATGGCTGTTCTCGTGTGTTGTTCTTCTCCTGTTTGTGCAAGATGGGAAAGTTTACCTGTGAGACAGAAATGAAACCAGCCAACCCTATCAACTGTCCCTGTGTGAAAACCCGGGTCAAAGAATATCTTAATTCATGATTGTACTGCTGATGGAAATACCTGAGGCTGGGTGACTTATAAAGAAAATAGAGGTCTATTTGCAAAACTCATGATTCCGGAGGCTGGAAAGTCTAAAGCATCACAAAATATTGGAAGACAGAACTCTTATCTGAGCAGAGCAAGGTCTTATTTATAAGCTTCTTTCTCATTTCCTCTCTTCACCAGAATTCAGCCCTAGGGGTTCTGTCCCAATGACCTCATCACACCCCAAAATCTTACTCTGGGACACCATAAAGTAGTTATACTTTCACGTAACACCTTTAGAATGCAATCAGTCCCCAACACATGAATTTCAAGGCATCTCCAATCACCACCCACTAAGACCAAATTCTAAAATGTGAATATTTGGGGGAAAACACTTACCCAAACTGTAATGAAGGCAAAGCTATCCCTGCCTTTGACAAAGGCACACGTTGTGGCTCCACCTCACAGAGGCAGCTCAGTTGAGGGAGCTGCAGCTTGTGCGTGTGTGTGCATGCATGTGTGTGTGTGCGTGTACATGTGTGTGCAACACCTGCACACCAAGGTCCTGAGATCTAAGCCAGAGGATCTTTCCTGAGTTCCCCAGGCACAGTGTGTTTTGCTCAGCCATGTAGATAATTCAGAGGAAATGTCTTGTCCAAATAAGGAGTACAGCCCTTCATCCTGAGTGCACCTTTGTACGCAGCCCGAGGGGGGGACTATTGAGAATGAGTGTTTGCATGTTTAAGCCCAGTGGAGCTTCATGTTAAATTATTAGGAATATAAAGGAAGAATCCCACTATTACTGCTCTCTGAGAATATACAGACATACAGATGACTTTTGGAAACATAAATTAACCACTTCCTCTACTAAAATAAAAAGTTGTTTTGTTTTGCTTTATTTTGTGTTTTGGATGCAGGGTCTTGAGTTGTTGCCCAGGCTGGCCTTGAACGCTTTAAACTCTGGACTCAACATCCTGAGTAGCTTGGAGTACAGATGCGAGCCATTATATCCAAAATTAAAATACAAGTTTTAAGTTAAAAATATATATAAAAACAAGGGTCTAGCCCATGGCCTGGTAATTAAGGCAGCCAGATTCCACATTCAAGCTGTTGGCTTGAAAAACAGCTGGAACATGTGTATGTATGCCCTAAATCCCCCCAAAAAGGGAGAAATGGAAGAGAAACCCATGCCCCAAGGGAGGTGCTTTCCCTTCTTTCTCTTTCACTGTCTCTCCAGTCAGTGCATGTGCCTTTTTAAAAAAATTTAAAAACATCTAAAACCAAAAACAATTAAATGTACAATACCTGAATGCCTCGGGGTGTTTTTACTTAAATGTATAATTTATTGCTTCTTTGTCAATAATCCAAGAATGTGTATGCTAGCATACTCCGTGATTCCATAATTTTGTTTCTTTTTCATATAGAGAAAAGGCTTTACTTGTGTTTTTTTCTTGAAATAATGTTATTTTCTAAAGAATGCTACTGTTCAAAAAGTTTCAGTTACTTTATTTGTAAAGACATATAGTTTTATGCTACAAATAAGAATGCATGCAAACATTAACTATGACACACGAAAACCTCATATACCTTGCTGTGGTTTGGATAATATTTGTCTGCCATAGATTCATGTTCTGGAATTTGTTTCCCGATGTACTGGCACTGGGTGACGGTGAGGCCTTTAAGAAGTGAAACTCAGTGGGCAGTGTTTGGATCATGAAGGCTTCACCCTCAAGAACAGATTAATGCCATCTTGTGTAAGGGAGAGGGCAGTTCTTAAGGATGACCACCTCAGGCCTCTCTCTTTGCATACGTTCTCACTGACCCTCTTTTTATTAGCCATGTTATGAGGTAGGAGGAGGAGCAGGGGCTGTCCCCATGCTCTTGAACTTCCCAAGAACCAGAATCATGAGCCAAACAAACCTCTATTCTTTGTAAATCACCTGGTCTCAGGTCTGCTTAGCAGACAATAAGGGACTAATACACAGCTCTAAATATTTGTCCATCACCTTTCCCTTATGTAGTGCTTCCGGACTGTTTAAACTAATTTCCAGTTCACCAGCCGCCCTCCCTGCCTGGGGGCATAAACCTCTGAAGGAAAGCAGCAGCCCCCCACCCACTCAGCCCGACCTGCTCCTTTGCCAGGACATCCTCTGCAGGGTTTGAAGTCTGCCTCCTGCTGCACATGTACGGTCAGCAGCATTGATTTCTTAGTTTTCCAGTGGTGGCCAATGGTAACTTTAGATCTGCTTGGCTCTGGCCCATCGCCCTCAGAGTGCCATCACGGTTCTGGCTCAGCAGACCTGCCTTTCATGTTTTCTTACCTTCTGCTGTAGGAAGTATTCCTTCGACACCAGTTTATTCGCCTGACTTGCAATTTATGACACGTTGAGCTCAGGTATTTTCCAGGCTGAAAACATACCCTGTTCATCCATGGGGAGGAAAGAACTGGGCCTGCTCCTGAGCAGAGCGGTTAGAAGTAGCACAAAAAGCCAAGAATTCCAAAGATACAGGGCAGACCTAGGCGTTCCAAGTTTAGTAATCATTTGTGGACAGAAAGAGAAGGACATATGACTCTCCCAAAGTGGCCACAGAGACACACAAGTGGCCTTCCTCAACCATTCTCAGCTGGAGGCGACCTCACCCTGGATGAAATACCTGGAGAGAAGACGAGCCCTAGCCCCGGCTAACTCGAGGATGCTGAGAAGGCCACTGTGGCAGAGACAGCTAGCTGCCTATCTGATACATTTCTGCACTTGTTCCATGGTACTAGTGCCCTGAACTCATTTAAGATACTGATGTGCACAAGCTCAAAGGAAGCAGAACACACAGCCTTCCTTGAGATTAATTTCTAGCCAGCGAGTTGTATTAGCAACATATGAAAATATGATAAAAATGGGGAAAATATGCTTTAAGTCTTTTGGAAACAGTTTTCCTCTTCCTCTGTACTTGGAATACAAGGAAGATGGCTGTAGCTCCAGCAGCCATGTTAGACCATGAGGCGAACCTGAGGATTTCAGCCTCCAGTTCAGGATGTCAAAACAGAAAGATGGAAGGAAACTGGTTTCCTAGAGATGCAGGCGGTGGCAAAACTGTTGGACTTTTCAATCTCCATAATTATCTTCAACGAGAGAAAATAAGTAATTGTCATTTCTTGTCCATGTAACCAGCAGGCAGAATTTCTATATGATACAGTCTCACATAAAATGAAATCCAGCCCTCACATACACACAAACACACACACACGCATGAGTCTCTAATAATTATTCATTTACTTTTCCTAAGGCTCTCTTTAAAACTCTGTGTATGTCAGGAATGGTTAAAGTAAGTTCTTAGGCTATGACTAATGTTATCCATAAAACAGATCTTTCTGAAAGAAGAGTATATAGAGAAAAGAAATATATGGGAGACAAAGAGATATCAAAATTGGATGAGGGAAACTGTAGGTAAAGGAGGCAGATCAAGAAAATAGAATCCTAAACTATGTGTGACCTGTGATTAAACAGCATCCAAATCATGAATATTTATAGTAACCAAATTTAGAAGGAAGAAAGAATGGACATAATTTTTAGTTGGACTATGGGTTTATTATTGAATATTTGAATTTTTATTTATAGCATTTTAAATACTGAATTAATACAAATAAATTATATTTTAAAAAGAGAACAAGCTGTTATTTCTGTTCCACATCCAGCAACTGGTCTGCTGTTCTTATCATGAAGGCATTATCTATGCAGTTAACTAACCTTTGATAAGAGATTAAACTCCCGTGGAGTAAGCACAATCACTTCACATACTTTTCTTTCCAATCAACACCAGGTATATTTTCTTTTTTTTGAGAGGTTTTTGCTATAGGGCATGTGCACTCGCCAGACAGACAGAAAGAGACAGAGAGACAGAAAGTGAGAAATCACCCCCCGGGGGGATGGTCACGCCGCAATCCCTTCTCCTCCATTCTCCTCTCGGGATCTTGGGCACGCACGCACACGCGCCTGGCGTGAGTTTTAAGCCACTGGGTCCGGGACGCGAACCGCGGTCTACTACGTGGGAGTCCAGCGACATAGCCATTATGCTAACTGCTGGTTCCCAACATCAGGTATATTTTCTTAAATAGTGTTGCAAAGGTTGGAATGGATTCTCTTTGATGAAATTAGTAGTTTTCTGATACAAGGATTGCTTGATATTACAGAGACACAATCCCTATGCTTACCAGAACTGGGTATAAAATCTCATGAGGATTCCTTTTTTTTTTTTGGAGAGGTTTTTGCTATAGGGCATATATGCTCACCAGAAAGACAGAGAGACAGAAAGTGAGAAATCACCCCCCAGAGGGGATGGCCACACCGCAATCCCTTCTCCTCCATTCTCCTCTCGTGATCTTAGGCACACACGCAAACGCGCCCTGCATGAGTTTAAGCCACCAGGTCCGGGACTG
>NW_006159558.1:4464467-4516524 GCF_000334495.1 Tupaia belangeri chinensis | reverse complement strand
CGGGGGGATGGTCATGCCGCAATCCCTTCTCCTCCATTCTCCTCTCGGGATCTTGGGCACGCACGCACACGCGCCTGGCGTGAGTTTTAAGCCACTGGGTCCGGGACGCGAACCGCGGTCTACTACGTGGGAGTCCAGCGACATAGCCATTATGCTAACTGCTGGTTCCCAACATCAGGTATATTTTCTTAAATAGTGTTGCAAAGGTTGGAATGGATTCTCTTTGATGAAATTAGTAGTTTTCTGATACAAGGATTGCTTGATATTACAGAGACACAATCCCTATGCTTACCAGAACTGGGTATAAAATCTCATGAGGATTCCTTTTTTTTTTTTGGAGAGGTTTTTGCTATAGGGCATATATGCTCACCAGAAAGACAGAGAGACAGAAAGTGAGAAATCACCCCCCAGAGGGGATGGCCACACCGCAATCCCTTCTCCTCCATTCTCCTCTCGTGATCTTAGGCACACACGCAAACGCGCCCTGCATGAGTTTAAGCCACCAGGTCCGGGACTGAAACTGTGGTTGACTACATGGGAATCCAGCAACATAGCCATTATTTCAACTGCTGGTCCTGAAAAATACCGTGAGGATTTCACTCTACGCCTTTCAGAAAGCTGGCCAAAGCCTGACTAAAGTGTCCTGTGTCTGCTCATTGCCATCAAGGATACTGGCTGCTTGTAGCTAACTGGTGCTGCCTCTTGAATGTCTTTTATGGCCCCCAAGAAAAGCTTTCATACAAGAAACTGAGAATCATTAACAGGACCGACAGCTGGGGGCTTACTGCACTTAGAGTATGGGAGGTTTGACCACTCTGTACCCACTTGCTAAACCTTTGTTGAGTTATGTTTCTACATGTGGAATGACTCAGTTTGTCATCTGCTTTCACACCCAGGATCAAGGTTTTGTGGAAGGAGAGTTATTAACCTCAGCAAGCTACAAATATCAGTGGTTACGCTTTTACTAGAAAGATCTCAACAGCTGTGAGGGGTGGATCTGCTTAGGTCATTGTACAAGAGGCAACACGGACAGATGCAACCAACATCACAATTTTGTTTAGGTCTGCTCCAACCCTGTTCACACAGTGCACCTGCCAGGCTGAATTTGAGTCAATTTTCTTTTGAAAGAAGACAAAAGAGTTTATTCAAAATGTCCTCCCATTACAGTCCTACCCAGTAATTGCTGGGTTTTACTATTAAGATCGTTTCAAACTTACAGATAAATAAAAGGAGTAAGTTCTAGTGTTCCATAGCTTAGTAGGGTTATTATAGTTTACAGTAATTTACGGGAAATAACAAAAAGCTAAAAGAGAAGAATTTGAATATTCCCAATGGAAAGAAATGATAAATGAGACTATGGCAGGCAGTGAAGATGGTGGAGAACAGGCCACGGAGGGAGCTGGCGCCCAAGATCTTATGAAGGGCAGGATAACTTTAACTGCCATGATTAGGGAAGGCCTCTCTGCAGAGGTGATCTACAAATTGCACCCGAATGCGGAGTTAGGCAGGGGTGAACTGGAAGAACTATTCCAGGCAAGTGAAACAGTAATTGTGATTTGTGAGCAGAGATGTAAGTCATATGGCGGAAGCAGAATGAAGAAGGGATCAGTGGAATGGGCTGAGCAGACTGAGATTGGCCAGAGGAGGCCAATTATATAGGACCTTGCAAGCTATGAAAGCAAAACGAATTTTATTCCGAGTGGAATCTAGTGTTTTTGAGATTTGAGGAGAAGGTGGGGACTGATTTGGGGACCACAGCAGCAGGATCAGTGTCTATGACTTCTGCTCTGTTTCAGAGAGGCTGCCTAGTAACAGTGTCTTGGTTCCCATGCAACCAAACCACATGGTCAAGATCCTTTAACTGCCCATGATTACTTAGGATAAAAATCATTACCACCCCAACTCCCATCCTCCTTCATTAGAGATCACCTGAAGGTATTCTCAACTGGGCTGGACTGTATATCATGCTGGCTAGTTTCTGTACCATCTAAATGATGTATAGTGATTTAATGTATAAATAATAATGATGATGATGATAAAAAAAAAGAAAAAAAAAGGAAGGAAAAAAGATCACCTGAGGAAATAGCTGGCCTGAACTCTCCCATGGTGACCATCTCCAGTGATCACAGGACTTAGCTCGAGGTTCAGTGAATGCTTTCATCCGGGGCAGTAAAGACAAAGATGTTTCATCTATTCAGGCCTCTTTTTCTCTCTTTCTTATCTAATTTTAATTCTACACAAGAAGCACTTTTTTTTTCAGAGATTTTTGTCAGTGCCTATGTTCGTTATTCCAAGACCCATTTATTAAAAGTATAAAAGTTAGGGTCAGCAGGTGGCATAGTGGTTAAGACACTGAACTCTCCCATGGCCAACTACAATTTGAGTCGTGGACCAAGAAGTTTGAAAGTCATGCCGAATACATGTACATGCATGCCCAAAATCCTGAGAGGAGAGTGGAGGAGAAGGGATTATGGCATGGTCATCTCCCCTGGGAGTGATTTCTTTTTCCCTCTTTTTGTCTCTCTCTATGATGAGCACACATACCCTACAGCAAAAACCTATAAAAAAAGAAAAAATACATATAAAATTAATTAAGGTGATGTAAATAATTATGGCAGGCCAGGCATTCCAGCACACACTGGCTAGTGAGTGGTTTAAAATTCTGGTAGATTTTACCGTGTTTCCTAGATTATTCTGATGATGGAAAAATCTAGTCAATTAACTGCATAAAAGTTATGTGCTTTTTTTTTCTTTTTTGTTTTTTTTTCAGAGAATTTTGCTATAGGGCATGTGCACTCACCAAAAAGAGACAGAGAGACAGAAAGCAAGAAATCGCCCCACAGGGGTATTGGCCACACCATAATCCTTTCTCCTCCATTTTCTTCTCAGATCTTGGGCATGCATGCACATGTGCCCTGTTTGAGATTTAAGGTGCCAGGTCTGAGACTCAAACTATGGTCGGCCTTGTGGGAGTCCAGTTATGTGGTTTTAAAACCATTCAGTTTGGGTTCTGTTCAATTTTTCTCCCCCCACAACCTCGTGAAGAGAAAACATGGCTGCAGTTCTCAAGTGATTCCAGCAAAGGCAGTGAGTTGTAAAATGCCTATCACGGTTCAGTGTGTGGGATGCTGAGGACAGTAAGAATCCCGCTTAGTTGTGACTGACTGGTGATACTGGAGTAATGGAATGACATAACCTCTCATTCACTTAGATAATTTCAGAGGAGCCAGTTTTGAATATCCTTGGTTCAGTCTGAGCCCTACTCAAGGGAAGAAGAGGTTTTTAAAGCTCTGACCCTAAGGGGATTCCTTGAATAGTTTAACCCAATAGGAATAGCCAGGGGCAACAGGCTAGTAAAAACCTAATTAAAGCCCAGTGAAAATGTGGCCTGAAGGTGCCTGTGCTGAAACCATCCTTTGTTTCATACATTGAAGGATTTTTCTCTACAGGAAGAGGAGAAGCAGTTTGGTCATCAGTGACAAATCTTAGCAGAGCAGTGGACACAACAGCAGAGGAAGAAACCTGTAGCTGTGACATTTGAGGCAGTTTGTCAGAAGACATGTCCGCTCCATTCCACTGGCTTCAGGAGTCAGTGTGTGACAGCATTGGTGAGTATTAAAGGTGACTATTGCACACACAGAGACCACCAGTGCTCGCATCCCAGCTGATTCAAGCTGCTATGTTTCACATGCGTGGCGGAGGAACGATCCACTTTACACATATTAAGTAACTCTAAATTTATGCAAGATCTCTGTTCTAGAAGAAGAGAAAGTCCTGCATATGTTAATAATATCCTAGAGTTCTAGACCAAGGTTCTGAAACTTGCCTGTATATCAGAATCATCTGGAGGACAGTGCTGTGGCTCATGCCCCCCAAAATTCATATGTTGAGAAACTTCATTCCTTCAAGGTGTCAGAGGTAGGAAGAGATTAGGATTAAAGTCATTAGGGTGAAATCCCATGGTTGCCCACTGGTGGGTCTGGGAGGAGAAGGAAAGAGGCCAGACCGAGAGGCTTGGGAAAAGCGGCTCTGCTCCGTTGTGCTCTCACCCTCGTAATATGACCAGGACTACCTGAGCCCCCACCAGAGATGGTCTTGGGCCTTGAACCCTTAGCAGTGAGCAGAATAAACCTCTGTTTTTATAAACCACCCAGTTTTAGGAATTTTCTGTTATTAACAACAGAAGGAGGTAGACCAGCTGTCCAAGCCACAGAACACTGGTTCTCACTCCCAGATGCCTGAATCTGTGTGTGGAGCTGAAGAACGTGACTTCTACCCAGTTCTCTGTGAAGCTGAGTGGGCGGTGCCAGGACAGGGTCCTGATCACCATGATGCACAGGCAGGGAGGGCACTTCAGCCAGGGCATCAGGTCGGCCCTCGAAGGAGCCACACTGGAGAAAACACAACACACCGAAGGCATGGGAAATCCGGCACAATCCTCATGTCAGGAGTGCCTCGTTCTTTATGTATTACAAATCAGATTTCCTCTGTCTTGTTAAAGTTTCACATGGGTAATTGGTATTAGGCTCATTGACTTGAAAAGTTGATGCTTCAGAGGCCTAAGCTATGAATCTAGTTTGGTATGAAAACAAAGACTGTGACAACACAAAGGAGGCATCTGACCTAAAACGACCCAGCAATTAAGTGACCTGAAATGTCTGTTTAGCATCAATTTGCAATGGAAGGTTATAATTTCTCAAACTATGACTTCCTTTATTTATTTTCATTATCTCCCATGCTGAGATTATTTTTGTTTATTTTTTATTTATTTTTTTGCTAAGGACATTTGCACTGTCCAGAGACACAGAGAGAGAGAGACAGGAAATGAGAAATCACTCCACCAGGGGAATGGCCATGATGCACTCCCTTCTTCTCCATTCTCTTCTTGGGATCCTGGGCACACACATGCACCTGGCATGAGTTTGAAGCCACTGAGTCTGGATTAGAACTACAGTTGACTACATAGGAATCCAGCGACATACCATTTGCTGGTCCCTCCATGCTGAGATTCTAACCTACAGAGATGTGAGCTAATAAATGGGAGTTGTTTAAAGCTGCTAAATATATTAATTTGTTATGCAAGGACAGAAAACTAATACAGAAAAATGAAAAGACATATTAGTTAAGACAAGGGTTACTCTTTTACCAGAGAGAAGATATTTTTAGATGACTTTACATAGTTTGTAAATTTCAAGAAAGAGCATAAAGTTTCTCCCGAAATAGTTTTCCACTTTATTTTTAACTATAACATCATAGGAGAATTACATTTCAACTCAAGTGTCTAAAAAGAGAAACTACTAAAATGCAGATATTTCATTTAAAAATGTCTTATGGGCCAGCTCACAGCTTGGTGAAGGGAGCTGGATCCAACATAGCTGGCCACATGATTTGAGTCCCAGATCTGGTGGCTTGAAAACCTTCCAGGCAAGTGTGTGTGTGTGTGCCCAGAATTCCTATGGGATGGAGAAAAAGGGAAAATAAATTTCAGTGTGACTGAGCTGTGGGGAGTGCTCCCCCAGCATGGGCTCTCTGGTAATTTTTGTTGTTGCTTTGTTTTTGTTTTTTAAATTTTTTAAAAAAAACTTTTGTTTATTCTTCCTTGGGAGAGACAGAGACAGGAAAGAAAGAGATAGAGAGACAGGAACACCAAAGAAGGTCTTCATGCAGTGATCTACCCAGTCTTGGCCTGCCTTGTGCATGGGCATGTGCACACATTCCCAGCGTCATGAGGGGGCTCAGGATTTGAACTGAGGACCTTCTCCTGTGGGGCCAGTTGCATTGCTGTTGTGCCACCTGTTGGTGTGATCTGAATTCTCCCACTGTAAACTGATGTTGGCGATAAATACCACAATCCAGGTGAGAACGCAGGAAACATCTCAAGGCCTGTGCTAAGCAGAATCATTTCTCAGCTGAGATGTAAGAGGCACATAACACAATGTCCCAAGGGGAGAAGACAGGTGCTCCTCACAAGGAGGCCTGAGGCTGCTGTGAGATGCCAAAGTCAGAGCTTGCAAGTAGATGCAGATACAGATGTGGCTTGTTCCCCACCCCCACCCACTAAATGTGAAAAAGAACAATTCTGGCCCCAAGTGACTCCACAGAGCTGGAACCCAGTGAAAGAAGAAAACGAGAGGAGAAGGAAACCACCCTGGGGTGAAGAGAGGAGCCGACCAGGGATTGCCCCACCCTCAAGAGGGGAAGAAGGGGCAGTGGAGCACGCCTGTGACTTTCGTGTCCTGCCTGTGTGCTGCTCCAAGCTCACGATCCCCACTGCTGAGCGGGCTGAGCCCCGGGTGGGTGTTTCAATTTTCCTCTCACGAGCCAATGACCCAGTGGTTTGTTAACTTAGTGTTGGGCTGGGAGTGAGGCTGAAGGGGGAAGAGGGAGAAAGATACCAAGAATAGATGAGTAAGAAAAAAGGAGGAGGGAGAGAAAATAGAGAAGAATGAGAAGGTGAGAGGGAGAGCCATTAATGCATAGAGCTGGGCGTGTTTGCAAAAACTGGTGTGGTCCTTAGTACTTTTCTATAGAAAAATAAACACACAAAACATCTCCCAATTCTCCTGGAAGCTGAAATCCCAGAATTTACTACTGCTGACAGTCTCAGACTTGCTACAGGACGGGGAGGTAACTCCTTAGTCAACGCACCCACTCCCTGAGATGGTTTTATGTGTTTTGAGCTGTCTTGGCTCCACGCTGCCTAAGGAATACGATGTCATTTCTAGTGAGGGTGTCAGTCAACTGGGATCTCAAGGACAGCTGTGAAGATCAAAAGTGAAGGGATGGTCAGAATCAGCCAAAATTCTAATTCACCGTTTCCTTGGCCCCACCTCCAGGACCCTTTTCTGGGTAGTCCAGTGGGGGAAGGGAGGCCAACGAAAGCATAAGGAACGGGCCAGCTTTGAGGTAGAGCACTAGTCAGCCTCAGACCTTTGCACCATGCTGTCTGCAAATCTAGCCTCCTGCCAGGCACGCTCCACTTCCTGTCCTGACGCGAAAGCTGCGATGAACCCTGCAAGGGGAGAGAGCTGTTCCTTACAACACTGTAATCTCAGAAGGCACAGTACCTCATTAACCCGCTATTTAAGGTGAGCAAACTACAGAGCACTTAAGGGAAAGGGCAGGTAATTAAGAAACTAAGTAACAATAATTACTAGCACCTGTAACCTAAAGACGCCACAGGGATACATAAGCCCTTGAATAAGATGCATTTTATATAAGCAAGGGATTCTAAAGAAGTCCTCCTTTTCAAAGAACAAATTTAATTGCCTAATAACATACTAAAGGAAAAGATGTAAAATTGAAGCCAATGAATTAATTTCTTATGAAAACAGAGTCAAATGTTATCACATTTGAAACTGTTATAATTTTGTCATTTAATCACTTCGACTTTTCCCAGAGTGACTATAACCAACCTCCAAAACGTCCTCACCACTGCGATGTCAAGCCTTCTTCAGACAAAACCATTTGAAGGGGATAGAATTCATTAACTTACAAATTACAACAACCCTCTGGGACAAGAATCCACAATCAGGAATTGAGTCATTGTAGGTGGTGGTGGGGAGCAAAATGAAAGTCTTCAATCACCTTTTCCTATATTCGTCCTCCTTAGAGAGTGGCTTCACGTGTAAATAATATTGACATAGATAATTGACAGACATAAGTTCCCTGAAAATTCAGTGCGATGGTGGCAAGCAAGCTTAAATTCGCATCCTGCATTAACATTACCTCAATTTCACCTTCTAAAATCACCAGGGTCTGTTGCAATAAATCAAGAGATTGATTTTTAAGATCTTATTTATTTGTTTATGTATTTATTTATTTATTTATTTCTTCAGGGTGAAAAAATGACCCCAGGGAGAGAGTGAGAGAGGGAGGGAGAGAGACCAAAGGAACGACAGGCACCCTCGACAGGGTCTCAGGCCACGATCCTCTCGCTCCTTTCAGCCATCAGTTACAGGCATGCACATCCGTGTGTGGGGTCTGACCAGGCGCCGAGCCCCTATCTCCCGTGTGGGCCCAGCACTGCATCGCGCAGTTGCATAGTTACCCCTGAGCCACCGCATGGGCTCAGACTGGTTTTAAGAATGGTGGTATTACCAGCAAACTCAGTCTGGCTTCTTCTACTCATGTTCAACCAAATGAGAGACAGAAGCTGGAGAGGAAGTGAGATTATTTCTGCAACCAGGTTACAGAGAGCCAGCAGCAGGTACCACTAGGCTGTTCTGAAAAGCTCAACACATGTCCAGTGTTTACACAGACAAGACACACAGGCGTGTGCAAATCACTGCTCACTACCATCAGTCTAAGTCAATTGCTTTCCTTTGAACAGGGACCTTGATTCCTGTTTTCCTCCAAATACCCATTCTCAGCGTGTCCTCTGACCATCCCTCACACAGACATTAGCCGTGGGTCAGAGGCCTTCCTAATTTCAAAATGACCGCAGTCATGTGAACCCTCAAGCCGCCCTGCTTCAGTGATTTCACTACTTTCTTACAAGGTCCATGGTAGGATCTGAGTGTGGTGAGGAATCAAAGGAGAAATCTTTTCAGGACATTGGAGACGCTGGAGAAGGAGGTGCTGGACTCCCACACGGCTGACTGCAGTTCGTAGTTCTGGACCTGGCAACTTTCTTTCTCACTTTCCCTCTCTCTCTGTTTCTCTGGGTGAAAATAAAAATTAATTAGTTAATTTAATCAAATCGTTTTTCTTTTTTTTTTGGAGACATCTCTGCTCTACTCTGTCTCCTGATGGGCCCTAACTCCAGCCCATCTCAGAGACACTGGGGAGAACGCTCCTCTTCCTCACTGGCTGTCTTCCTTCCTGGTCACGTGGTGTGTCCCTGGATGACACATGCGTCTCACCCCACAAGTGCCCTCTGGGAATGAAGCAGAATTTGGAGGCCCATCTCACTCCTATGGCCAAGAGGACCCCATGTTTGATGGAATGTCAGGTGGTCTGGCTATTATCCCAAAGTAATTTCTCCGGTATGGGCAGGGGTAAGAGTGAAGGAGGGAGAGGGCACAGAAGATCACATGGTGGTATCCTGGAAGTTTACGTTTTGTCTGAGGAGATTTGAAAAAGACTAGCTCTGAGGAGGCCAACCCTGAGCCCTGAATATGGGATGGAGGGAGGGGTGTATAGTAGGAGCCATTCAACACAGATAAGGGCTCCCTCTAAAAGGTTGTGGCAGGGCCAGCAGGCAGCATGGTGGTTATGGTGCTGGATGGCACATGGCTGACTCCACAGTTCAGGTCCTAGGCCTGGTAGCTTGAAAAACATGCTTAGCACATGTGTGTGTGTGTGTGCCCAGAATCCCGAGGATAGTGGAGGAGGAGGGGCTGCAGTGTGGCCCTCCCTCTTGGGGGATGTCCCTCTCTCTCTGTCCCCGTCTGTCTCTCCAGTGAGCGAGACACATACCCTATGGAAAAAATTTAAAAAACAGTAACAATAAAAGCATTATGAAGAGATCTCTTCCTCAAATAGAGGAGTACATGTCATCCATGTAAATCTTCTCAACAACATGGGACTGGCATATCCCATTGTGGTCACATTCCTGGCCATCTCCCCCAAGACCCAGCAAGACCATGGTCCCAGGATGGTGAGCAGCGATGACAGGGGCACTTCAGATGGCGCTCAGGAGCTCACTGCACGCCTTGCCTGTCCTCACCGCAATGCCAGTGCAGGAGCACCACATGGGCAGCTTGAGATGGACATGGCGGAGGCGTTCACACTAGGCTTCTCAGTGCTCAGTGTTGCTAGTAACAGATCTACCTGCATCTGGTCATTTATAAGGGACTTTAGCTCCCATTTGGAGGCCCAAGATCCAGGGACCACAACAGGGGTGTCTGGTGGATAGGACAGCAGAGGCATCCCACGGGGAGGAGTAAGTGCACTCATGTCTGTGTCTCCCGCTCTCTCACTATAAACACCACCAGGCTGTAATCATGGGGTCCCACCTGGTGACCTTAATCCTAATCATTTCCAGGAACCAGCAAATGGCAGAATGCTTATGTCACTAGAATCCCCCATAGTAGACCACGGTTCGAGTCCTGGACTCAAAGAGTAGAGTCTGAGGAAGGACATTTAGAAGAAAAATAGAGAATCAAAGCATTAATGGGACAAAAAATGTGGTATTATCTGTTGAAGATACTTTTATAGTTTTATCAACTGGACTAAGAAGAAAAGTCCACATGTTGAAATGTTCAGTTTGTAAGCTAAACAATGTGATTGACTATAAAAGAGAAAATGAAATAAAAAAGTTAAAAAAATAAATAAAATAAAATAATTAAACATACAAAAACAAACAAACAAATAAAAAACCTCACACTGGGTGAGTGTGAGGGTGTGCTCAAGATCCCAAGAGGGGAATGGAAGAGATCATGGGGTCCCACCTGGTGACCTTAATCCTAATCATTTCCAGGAACCAGCAAATGGCAGAATGCTTATGTCACTAGAATCCCCCATAGTAGACCACGGTTCGAGTCCTGGACTCAAAGAGTAGAGTCTGAGGAAGGACATTTAGAAGAAAAATAGAGAATCAAAGCATTAATGGGACAAAAAATGTGGTATTATCTGTTGAAGATACTTTTATAGTTTTATCAACTGGACTAAGAAGAAAAGTCCACATGTTGAAATGTTCAGTTTGTAAGCTAAACAATGTGATTGACTATAAAAGAGAAAATGAAATAAAAAAGTTAAAAAAATAAATAAAATAAAATAATTAAACATACAAAAACAAACAAACAAATAAAAAACCTCACACTGGGTGAGTGTGAGGGTGTGCTCAAGATCCCAAGAGGGGAATGGAAGAGAAGGGATTGCAGAGTGGCCATCCCCCTTAGGAGTTTACTTCTTACTTTCTGTCTCTCTAGTGAGACATAAATTAACACATCAATTTGCGGGGTTGAGGGGCACATGCAAACCATAGCCCAAGGGATCAAATAAACACTGTAAATCTCTCTCTCTCTTGTTTTCCAGAGAGTACTCTCTTTTTTAAATCTTTTTATTTATTTTCTATAGAAGGCTAGTACATGACACACCACTGGATAGCATTGTAGGAAAAGAGAGTTTGGACATGGAACACAGGACAGCCTAATAGCAGGAGTGAGGTGAATGCTTTGGAGACCGAGGTGGGTCAAGGCCATGCGTGGAGGACGCCCTTCAGGGAAGGGAAGTGCCTCACAACCAGATGAACAAGGTCCGGGTAAAGATGGGGGTTCTTTGGAGTGGACGACACATGCAGGAGTCTGGAAAGACCATGGGAGTTAGAGCCAGACACGCAGGGTGCCCAGGCTGGCAGATCCAATGTCTCCATGATGCAGGCCCCACTCTTCCTGAGGGGCAGCAAGCACTTCCTGCTGCCAGGTGCCATTGCTCTGCTGTGTGCTGGGAATGCAATAGTGGAAAAGGTGCATACTCCCTGCCTTCCTGGGACCAACCTAATAGCTGATAATAACTGAAAACTTACAAAGATGCAACACGTCTTCATGAAACAGCCACCGACTTCCTGACACAAACACCTCGTTGCTAGTGACCTCCAGAGCGCTGGGAGACTGAAACAGAATTACTCAGTGGCACCCAGGAGAGGGTGGCCCAGAGACTGTGACTGTAGCTCGGCTCAGCTGCCCATTGCTCTGATTCTCGGGCGAATTCCTCTTAGAGAAACTGGGTCTAGCAGAATGGACTTGGCAGAGCTGTTGTAAATGCAAGATTAGTGGAAGTGCCCTGAACAGTACCTGGAATGCCTTAGGGCTCAATATCTTCACAACTGCCTTTATTAACTTGGGACAATTTTTTCCACATCATTTTACTGTCTGGTGAAGAGTCAACCTCACTGGCAGAGACAGGGCAGGGGATGATGAAGAGGGGATCAGATGTGCAGATTGTGTGTTAAAATGATTTAAGCCAACATTGAGCTGTGATTCAGATGGAGTTAGCTTTAATCAAGGTGTTATTTCAGGAAGAAGTTCTTGAGGATCTGGGTAGATCGCTTATTTTCTGCCGCTTAATAGTGACCTGAAGAAAATGGGCACTTATTTGCCCTGCGTGACTCTAGACCTGACACTGACAAGTCCTTCAAGCCCTTTAAAGAATTTAAGCACAACCCAGGACCTCATGGAAGGGTTTTGGCATGGGTCTCTGGGCATGCTGACCACTCTGGGTGCCCTGTGCAGTTCACTGACCTGAATGAATACTTTATTAAACCTGTCCCCATCCTCCTTGTGGGAGAAAATTGTGCCCAAGGAAGCATGGTTTTATACTTCTTATGAACTTGTGAAAGGAGCAAAGGATGATATATAGGCAAAAATCAAAAATTCATGAGAAAAAAAACCACCAGCCAGGCCTCGCTTTATGGAACTTGTGAAGGGGTAAGAGTTAGAACATGGAAAATTACATTTTTGCTTTTCATTCCTATGCAATGCCTCCTTAACACTTTCACAGTTATCTACGCTAATTAAAAAAAATAGTGAGACCCAGCCTCAGTGGCACAGTGGGTCATAAAATGATTTAAGCCAACATTGAGCTGTGATTCAGATGGAGTTAGCTTTAATCAAGGTGTTATTTCAGGAAGAAGTTCTTGAGGATCTGGGTAGATCGCTTATTTTCTGCCGCTTAATAGTGACCTGAAGAAAATGGGCACTTATTTGCCCTGCGTGACTCTAGACCTGACACTGACAAGTCCTTCAAGCCCTTTAAAGAATTTAAGCACAACCCAGGACCTCATGGAAGGGTTTTGGCATGGGTCTCTGGGCATGCTGACCACTCTGGGTGCCCTGTGCAGTTCACTGACCTGAATGAATACTTTATTAAACCTGTCCCCATCCTCCTTGTGGGAGAAAATTGTGCCCAAGGAAGCATGGTTTTATACTTCTTATGAACTTGTGAAAGGAGCAAAGGATGATATATAGGCAAAAATCAAAAATTCATGAGAAAAAAAACCACCAGCCAGGCCTCGCTTTATGGAACTTGTGAAGGGGTAAGAGTTAGAACATGGAAAATTACATTTTTGCTTTTCATTCCTATGCAATGCCTCCTTAACACTTTCACAGTTATCTACGCTAATTAAAAAAAATAGTGAGACCCAGCCTCAGTGGCACAGTGGGTCATATACTGGACTGCAGTGCTGGAAGCCATATGGACGACCTTGGGTTCAGTTCCCTGACCTGGTCCACATGCTGGGTGCACATGGGTGCCCAAGATTCTGGGGAGCTGGCGGACTGGCAGAAGGGGTCATGCATGATGAGACTCCATCAAGGATGCCTGTCTCTCTCTCATATGTATATGCACTCTTTATCATGAATAAAATAAATAAATTTAAAAAGCATAATAATGAAGATCTGTTGGATTTGAGTAGATCTTAAATGCTTTTGCAAATTTCAGAACCCTAATGGTTATTGCTTAGAACCTGTTTGCAGACTCAGGTGAGATGCCCTGAGGACCCCAGACACACTGGGAAGATTCTTCATAAAATTCTTGTCAAATAGTTTCATATAGCTGCATGCACTCATCTTTGTTTCAACGTTTATATAATATTGTACATATTGTGCTTTATTTCTACAGAACAGTGCCCTATGAGCATTGGCACACTTACTAAATGCTCTCTGAATTTTATAAAAGTGCAAACATACCAAGTTCTCTTATGACTTACTGGTCATTACATCTACCTTTTTCAAGATCCACAAAACAAGACTGTCCAGCAGGCTGAGGTCTGCCCAGGGCCTGGGTCAGTCTGCCCAAAGCTGGCAAGACGTGGAGGCATAGTAGGTACAGTGGGTATACTCTGAAGTCGGCCTTGGGTATCCTGAGCCCCTGAGTGTGGGACCCAGCAAGACCCTAGAGACAGCGCTCTGTGTCCCCCGGGCCACCTTCCCTCTTATCCTGAAGTATTTTCCGAATCACTCCCCTTGCTCAGCAGGGCTGAACACCCCGAAGGTGAGGGAAACTCACCTGGAAGCCTACCCACTCATTGTCCTGTTCAGCCCTTGACAGCCCTATCCCTGTGCTCTAGACCCAGATTCCCACCTGCCCTGGGCTAAACTCCAATCTAAATGGATTCCTGGAACCTAAATCTTCCTGGAGAGACCTGCCCCATCTGAGCATCACCCCATGGGCACCAACGGCTGATTCCACTCCACCTTTTCTTGCTCTGACCCACCTGGCTCAGCAGCACCCTGGTTCCAGTTCGCCCTCACATACCAGCCCTACTACAAGGGGTCTCAGCATCCCCAGCGTGCAGCCCACCTTGGTCAAGGCCCAGAACTCGGCAGCTTCCATGAGCAGGGGCCAGCCCTGATGGGCACATTCCCCGAGGCAGACAGGGGCTGCCCAGAGGAACAGCACATGGAGCAGCTCCTGCCCACTCCTGGCCCTGCCTGCCCCATAAACCTGTTCCCTGAATGCTGTGGGTCCTGAGCCTCAGCTTTTCCATTTCATTTCTCATTCTCTTTACCTCCAGCAAGCTCTAGGATTGAGCACTCCTGAGTGCGCTGTGTGCTTGGCTTGGCTGGGTCTCCTTTCTTTCACCCTCTTCTCTTTAGCTTCATTGCCCTTCCAGACCACTTCCTCCACACGGCAAAGACCATTTCTCTCAAAATCAGATCTTGCTCCCCTCTGCTGGGTTCATGGAAATCTACACTCCTCAGGTGGCCTGGACAACACTACCACAAAGCTTCCACAGGTGGCTTCCAGTATTCTTCATAGTTTTCTGCCTCGACCTCCATGCCTAGATTCCTCTGAGGTGACTGAGGGCCGTACAACAGTGGCTCAAATGAAGAAGCTGATTTCTGTCTCCTGCGAAAATGCTCAGGTGGGGTCCGGCTGTCAGCGACACTCAGCCCCACTAGGTACCTGGGGACACAGGCAAGTCTTACTGATTGCTCTACCTCTGGAGGGTGGGGCGTCAGAGCTCATGGCCCCAGAGGAAGCTTTAGCCCCAGGCAGAAGGATGGAGGGAGGGAGAAAGACAGGAGGAAGAGCCCAGGCCTGCTGTCCTTTCATAAAGTTCCCACTGGCCACACTCCCGCTTGCAGGCTGATGTCCAGCACTCGGTGGAGACCTCCTCAGACCAGACACTGGCGATCATCCTTGGCTTCATCCTGGGGCTTCCGTTACCGAAAGGAGGGGAGCAGCCCGCAAACCCTCACCCACAGTGCGCTTGCCACCTCCCCCAAGCACACCCTACCCTTCTACTCCCCATCCAGTCAGTCGCACTCTCTTTCTGGAATTTTTCTCTTCTTAGCCTGGAAACAGAAAGGCGACCTGTTTATGGAGACTCAGCTCATTTCCCTCATTCAGCGTTTATGAACCGCCGAGCACCGTTCTCAGAACACTGTGGGTGTTAATATCCCTCTCTCAGCTTACCATGACATAGGTCTGCCTTTGCCCTGCCCCATCGGACAGAGGGTTCGTGGAGGGAGGTGGGGTTTGGAAAAGTTGCAGAGTCTGTAGGGCCTCCTCATGCTCCTGCAGCCCTGGCCCACACAGTAATGAAGCTGAAGTTGTTTGGGTAGATCTGGGCAGTGTGGGGTCAAAGAAGAAGGAGCTACAGTTAGGAGGTCGCTGCCTCGTGCTGGGGAAATGCCACTAAGACTTGAAAGCAGGTGGTGGCCGTGGGAGAGAGAATGCTGGGAATAAATTTCTTTTCAAAAGAGGACTTTAAAATTGGGAACAGCAGATGTCGCTGGACTCCCACGTAGTCGTCCACAGTTCAAGTCCTGGACTCAGCAGCTTAAAACTCATGCTGGGCGTGTGTGCATGCATGCCCAAAATCCCGAGAGAAGAATAGAGGAGAAGGGTTTGCAGTGTGGCCATTCCCCCTGGGGGTGGGGGTGATTTCTCACTTGCTGTATCTCTGTCTCTGTCTCTCCAGTGAGCGCATACACCCTATAGCATAAATTTCTCAAAAAAAAAATTGTATCTTCTCGAAGGTAGCCACTCCTCTTGTCTCTTGTGCCTGAACTCAGTGCAACCACACTCAGCCAGGAGGGTGTGCACAGGGTCACACAGACGTGAGCGGCTCCTGGAAGGTGTGAATGCGGCAGTCCCGCCCAGAGCTTCAGAACACATAGTTTTCTTAGAGAGCTCTAATGACAGGCTAAATCAAAAACATCCATGCAAAGCAAGGAATGAAAGAAAAACTATGGGAGGTAGTCAGGAAGAGACCAGCAAACAAAGGACAAATAAAATAACAGAAAGATTTCCTGCACTGGGAGTGGATTTTGAGCCACAGAAGAAGAGATGGATGGTTGGAAGGGAATCAGTTCTGCATGTTTAATTCAACAGCTCAGGAAATGCAGTGCCCATTTGCACTCAAGCATACTGGTGTGCTTTGCTATTCTCAGGAAATGATTTCCTTAAAGTCTCCTGGGATATGACTGTCACCGTGGGAATGCCGCCCACCAGCCATTCCTGTCCCTTCCTCCTATGCCTGCTTCCAATAACAGGCCAGAGAGGCAGGTACCCTCTTCCTGAGGCCCTTCAGCCGGGAGTGCTCTGGTGGCTTCCACACGTGGCATGTGAGGGGCAGAGTGCTAAGGGCTTGTGGGAAAGAAAGATGTTTCTTTCTGTCTGAAACCGCGAAGCTCTCTAAACTGCCTGGGCACTCCCGCTTCCTGCCCTGTTGTTACTGAGGATGTGATGCCTGGGATTGTGGAAGCTAGTTTGCAACCACGAGAGAAAAGCAGGAGAATCTGAGGTTCTGAAAACCCTGTTTTCTACCTGGTGGTCTGGGCCAATGTGGGACTCCCAGCCCTCACTCCAGTGCACAGCGCATGGTCTGTGGCGTGATCTGCACTCGTGTGTTCTCTGATACATGACACAGGTGTGTCCTGCAGCCATGCAGTACTGGCCACAGGGTGTAACAGGTGCACTGTTCGTATCGCAAGCTCTTGGATCTGGGCTGACCCCTTCAGCCACCTGGCGATACAGTGTACCCAGGCAGCAAGGGGTACCATCAGTCCTCCTAGATCTTGCCTCTGGGGGAAAAAAGTGGTACATTTCTAGAACTGAATAATAATTGCAATAATACATCATTTTCAACATCTCAGACAAAACTATTCATTCTCTCTCCTTAATTTTCTTTTTCTTTTCCTTTTTTTTTTCAAAGTTTTCCAGAGTGTGTTTTCTCAGTGGAGAGAGATGAGAGTGAGAGAAAGAGAGAAACAACCTCCATCTCCTCCACTTCTCCATGGTGTTGGAATTTGGGACACATGCCTGTGTGCACACACATGTGCCTGTGTGTTTCTTCAGCTCCTGGGTCTGGCACTCACTATGCCACCAGCCATGTGGGGTCCAGGAGCCTTAACCACAAGGCCACTGAGCTGGACCTTGCCTTAATTTTCCAAACAGTTACATACATTGTCTTCATTGTAATTATCCAAACACGACCTTTTCGTGATAAAAACTTCAACAGCGGGTGAAATTACAGTGTGTGATTTCCCCGTTTCCTAAATATGACTAGTGATTGGATTCAGGAAGTGGTCTATTCTTCTATCTGTTTTTTTTTCTTTTTCTTTATTTCAGGAATGAAATTATTCAGTGCTGACATGACCCAGATGTTCTGGTCTTAACTAATTCGACAAACTAATTACAATTAAGTTTTGAAATGAGCAGATTTTTAATTTCCACCAGTCTTTATGCTTCTGTATTCTTGGAAGATATTTCAGGCCACATCATTAGCGAGACGTCTGTGACAAGAGCTTCAATCCCTGAAAAATGTTAAGGCTTTGGGATGGATGAACCTTTCCCAGCAAGAAGCAGTTTCGCAGCTGAAGTGTGAATTTACTTTGAATTTCAGTGATCCATTGTCTTAGAGGTTCACATATGTGATTTTTGCTATTGGGGTTTTAAAAGTTTCTTTCGGTGTGGTGTGAGTAGATCATAAATCAAAAAACCCACTTGTCAGTTTTTGGGAAATGTGGTTAATTCTACCAGCCAGAGGTAATAAATTGAAGAGCTCAAAGTTAAATTTGCTAAATGGTCTCTTGAATTTGCAATCGCATGTCTAACTCTCAGAAAGTTGCAAAAAAAAAAAATCACTTTAAGGCACAATTTTCCTTTCCCATCATTCTCTTTAAGTGCAGAATGTTAAGAACAATAGTGCCTTGCCCTGCAGTGGCAGTAGGAGACGACGGAGTATACTGTGTCGAGACTGAAGCTAAGTTTGTTACCTGGTCCTAGTTAATCTGCTAGGAGGACTATGGTATCCTTGTCAGTGAAAGTAAACTAAAGTAAAAGTACTGAACACAAAAGTAGTTCAAACAGAACAGAAAAGGCATAGCTATTAGAAAGTGACCACCGCAGTAGACAAAAAATGTGGGACATTCAGAATTCTTTACACTTTATGTGGACTATTTAAGATTAACCTACCAGTTAATAAAGCTGGATAATTTTCTTAAAATTTCCTATAGGCCTGTGCACTCTCAGGAAGAGACAGACAGAAAGAGAAAGCCAGAAAGCACACTGTATGGTGGATGGTCAATCCTCAATCCTTCTCCATTTCTCACTTCTTTCAGGATTTCGGGCACCTATGTACATGTGCCCAAAGTGTTTTTTAACCACGAAGTCTGGAGTTTGAACCATGCAGCTGGCCATGTGTGATCCAGCCACCCTAACCACTGTGCCTCTGGCTGGTCCTAAGGTCAGATAATTTATTCACTTCAAAATTTGCAGTCAAAATTAGCCCTGACTTGATCCAATTGTAGTAGATGCTGAAGGTCAATTTTCCCAACTTTGGGCATGCTCAGATTATACACTGTCTGCCCTGGACCACAGGCTGCAAAAGCACACCCTGCCCAGCGGGAATAGCCCCTGCCAGACTCCAGGGCAGCCAGGCCAAGCGTCCCTGGCTGGGTGGTGCTTATGCTTCAGCAATGTGTCTCCAAGGGTTATGCAAAGTGAGCTCAGTTATTGGGCAGAAAACACACACTGGGCTCCAGGGAGCTTCGCTGTGTCAGTTTGAGCAAGCCTGGCTCACTGGGTGCATTATTAGACCCAGAGAAATAATTGTGATAAAGTAGTGCCTGTGAAAGAAAGAACCCTGAGGAGAAACGAGAGCCCACACCGGACTCGGAACTCAGCTGCTGCTTGGAACAAGGGGAAATAGTTTCTTTTGGAATCTGAAGTGCAGTTGCTCACCTCTGCTTATATCAAACCAAGCAGCACTGAACCCTCGTGTCTCCTCCTCTCTGCTTCCCAGGTCTCATGTGCATGGACTCTCTCCACAGACAGGTGTCGGGAAGCTGCCTCCCAGGCTAGGACAGAGGGAGAGGGCCAGCCATCAGGTGTGTTGAGCAACACAGGCCAGGGACCTCGGAGACCCAGGTTCTGTGCTCTTCCTGTTTCTATAGTTGCCAAAAGCCTGAACTGCCTCGACTGCCTGTTGCCTGAGCTATGCGACAACCAACAGCATCAACAGCTTGGATGGAAGGACACAGGGGACACAGCCCTCTGCTCTCATGAGTTGCATGATGGTGGGAGAGTCCTGGTCGTCTTGAGCCTGTTTACTTGTCTGCCAAAATGGGGTGACACACGTGTGTGGACCAACCACCAAAAACAAAAAGCCAAATGTGGTACTTGACATGCACTGGAAATAAAAATATCACATTATATGGGGTCAGCAGATGGTGTAATGGTTACATGGCTGAACTCCCACGTAAACTCATGTCGGGAGTGCAGGCATGCCGAACATCTCAAGAGGAGAATGGAGGAGAAGGGATTGAGGCATGGCCATCCCCCAACAGGATGATTTCTCACTTTCGATCTCTTTGTCTCTCTGGTGAGCCCACACGTCCAATAGCAAAAATGTCTCTCTAAAAAAATAAAAATGAGGGAGTCAGCAGTTAGCGTAATGGCTATGTCACTGGACTCCCACGTAGTCGACCGCGGTTCGCGTCCGAGACCCGGTGGCTTAGAACTCACGCCGAGCGCGTGTGCGTGCGTGCCTAAGATCCTGAGAGGAGAATGGAGGAGAAGGGATTGTGGCGTGACCATCCCCCTTGGGGGGTGATTTCTCGCTTCCTGTCTCTCTGTCTCTCTCTGTTTGTCTGGCGAGCACACGCGCCCTATAGCGAAAACCTCTCCAAAAAAATTTTAAAAAATAAAAATAAAAATGATTGTTACTCTTATTAGCATTAAACTTATTTTTCCTTATCAGTGGTAAAAGGCATCAGGTTTAAGGTAATAACGTTGACTTCCCAGAGAACCATCAATTGACCCTTCGTCATCCTCAGGATAGAAGACTCAGCCTCTGAATCCCTGTGGTCTGGAGCTGGCCCCCTGCACCACCCTGAAAGCTAATCTTAGGTCACTTGAGTTCAGAAGCACGGAGACCTCGCAGGCATCCCTGAGCACCTGCCATGCTTACATAGCTGCAGGGGGAAGAGACAGGTCTCCACGGAGTCTGAACACCTCACACACCCTCTGTTGTGGACTCTCTGGCCGTAAGTGCTGACTACCACAATTGTTATTAGGGACATCTCAGCGTCTGCGGTCATGCTCTGGGGTTCCTTTCTGCCTTTCTCTATTAAAGTGAGTGCAGTGCTTGGGGTTGCTTCCTCCTTTGCAGGAGGAAGGGGCTTCAAGCTGCCTAAACTGAGGTTTGAACTATGGTCAGCCATGTGGGATTAGGCTCCCTTAGCCACTTGGCTATGGGGCTGGCTTTATAGTTAATCTTTAAACAAATTTAATAATTAATTTTTATAAAACATCCCCTTTTTAGCTGACAGTGTGATTTTTCTCTCTTGTTTCGATCCAAACTACTGCACATAAACAGCACTGACAGACAGTGCTTCACTCTGGAGCAGAGAACTGGGCTGTTTTGCTGCCCAGCATCAGGTACTGTCTCTCTCCAGGGTAAGGGCTGGGAAGATCTGCTTACTGCCAGCTCCTCTGGGGACCATCCACAAGAAATTTAGTCTTGGCTCTCTGTATAGTCCTACGGTCTTGTTGAATAAATGAATTATTGTGTTAGATTTTCCGTTGTCTGGGCCTCCATGTTGCTCCTGGATGGTCCCAAGAGCTACCTGGGAGCACAGGCAGAACAATCTTCATGGTACCTTTCTAGAAGCAAAGAAGACACCCAGTGCTGCTCATATTCAGACCACAGACCTTTGAATATTTTCTAAAATAGGCAGTCAGCGCTGTTAATGGCGTTATCTAGACTTCTTTACGAAGATAAATATTTCAGCCCTAGGTCATGGACTCTGTGAAGTCTTCAGACTTCCCTCATGTATAGTACCAGGTCCCCACGGCATTTTGCAACAATGATTGGATTTTCCATTTATACTTGATGTCCCACTCTTCCCTCTGGAAATACATGGCTTTCATTAAACAGATATTTAACTAACTTTTCATAGTTTAGAATTTTTACATCAAATCATACCTCAAGCAGAAAAAACATTTGGAGATGCTAAAATGGAATATGTGCCCACCAAAATTCATAGGTTGAAGTCCTCAACCCCCAATGTGAAGGTATTAGGAAGAGGGGGCACTGGGAGGTACTTAGCTTGTGAGGGTGAGGCTCTCACGGACAGCACTACAGCCTCTACTAGAGACCCACGGACCTCTCTGTGCTGCCACGGGAGGGTGCACTGAGAAGATGGCCAGATGTCACCAGGAAAGTCGGCCTTCCCCAGACACTTAATCTGCCCTCCTGAGACCTAGAACTTCCTAGTCTTCAGAACTGTGAGAAATAAATTTGTTTGCAAAGCTACTGAGTCTATGGAATTTGGTTGTGGCAATCCTAGAAATCTAATACTTCTTTCTACCTTAACCAACTAGAAACTGAATAAAACACATGCAGTCACGGTTTTCAATGCGGGACAACACAGCACAGAACTGTCACGTAGGGGTGCAGAGCGGGTGAGACAGTGACTGGACTTGCCCTTTCCTTTGGGGCACTTTCCAGCCCCCAGAGGAGGGAGGAGGAGCCAGGCTGAGCCCAGTGATCCTGCTGAGAGGAAGACAGACCTAGAGTGTGGGAGGTCAAGGTGTCTAGATTTTGTGGAGCACACTGCCAGGGAGGAGGAAGTTTCCTAGAGGGACCTCTGCAGGCTCCAGAGAGGTCCTTTCGAATCTCTGTCTGACTACTGGTTGTACGTGTAAGGCAGGAACCTAACCAAGGACGGGGAGATACAGCGGGAAAGAAGGAGGCAGGTCGACGCCAAGAGCTGTGCCGGCTGGGAATAACTTGTGTCTCCACCAGCCAGGGTGGAAAGACCTTCTGATACACATGGTAATAAATAGAAAATTCAGAATACCACAGTGGAAGTGCCTTAGAGGTAAGGCTAAATGAGCTCTACCACAGAGACTGTTCATGACCCACATTAGAACCTAAAAGCCACTTTCAAGAGATTCAGACTGATGAAGCCTCATTTGGTCACATCATGAACTCAATAATATTAAACAGAACATAAACTCATCTAGTTCCTGGAAAGGTTAAAATCCACAAGGGCAGGCATCTGCTAAAATGACCTTATATGAAATAAGAGAAACTAATAAATGACCAGAAAAAAATCAATTAAGAGAAAAATACGAACAGCATTGCTGTATTGTGAGACAACAGTGAGTGTCTGCTCACGCTTTCTATGCAGTATTAGAAAGACAGCAGAGGAGCAAAGACAGGGAAAACAGGTGAAGACATGACAGATAGTAGTGTTCCAAATGTGATGAAAACCGTAAGTCTAAGATCTAAGAAGCTTAAAAAAAGCCAAAAAGGAAAAAAAAATGACAAAAACTACACTAAGGTACATAATTACTGAATTGCTGAACACTAAATATAAAAATAAAATCTTAAAAGCAATCAAAGATAAAACACAGGCATAAGAACTTCCATAAGAATATGGAAGGCTTTTTTTGTTATAAAATATGCAAAGTAGAATCGTTCACAAAAGAACTAAAAGAAATACTGTCACCCTAGAAATATGTATTAAAAAATGCATTTCAAAACTGAAGGCAAAACATAGACCCTTAGAAAATAAAAAAGCTGAAAATTTATCACCAGACACATTTCATTACAACACATATTAAAGGAAGATTTTGGGGAAGAAAGAAAATGACATATAAGAAATTTTAGTGCACACAAGGAAATAAAGACCATTGGAAATGTCAAATATAGGAGAAAATCTGAAAGATACTTTTCTCATTTTAATGATCTATTTAAGGATAATTGTTGAAAACAAAATTAGCAACACTTTTGAGTGAGACCCACAGCACATATGCAAATGCAGTGTACTGCGTGGCATCAAGAATGGGGCGGGCATCAGGAGTGCTCTGCTGTAAGGTGTCTTACAAGTGCAAACTGTGTCATGCTATTTGAAGGTAGGTTGGAATAGGCTAAAGATAAATTTCGCGAAGCCTGACACAATCATTACAAAACAAAAACACAAGTTAGATGTTAATAATGGTCATAATTTGTAATAATGTAAGCATTATGAAAAAATCCACTGCTGGGAAAATACGAATAAAAGACAAGTGCCCAGTGGTGCCAGTGGTGCCAGCAGGTGGCATGGTAGTTAAGGTGCTGAATCCCACATGGCCAACTCCATGGTTTGAGTCCCAGACCTGGTAGCTTGAAAAACACACCAGATGCATGTGTGCGGGCCTGAAATCCCAAGAAGAGAATGAAGAAGAAGGGATTGCAATGTGTCCATCACTCCTGGAAGATGGTTTCTCACTTCCCCTTTCCAGCAAGCACATATGTGTTATGGCAAAAATCTATAAAAAAAAAAAAAAAGACACAAGCTTGAAGTAGAAAATATCAGTAAAGTATATTTAAACTCAATTATATTAAGACCTGGAGTAACTATTACCATCCTGACACTTTAATTAAAAGACCGATAATTTTATATTAGATGAAAACCTAGACACAACTATACATTTTTCTATAAGAGAATCACTTTAACTACAAGAACACATATAGGTTATAAATAAAGGAATGATAAACATGCACAGTGCAAACACTAATCAAACGATAGAAGACTATGTTAATATCAGAGTAACCATATCAATATTAATGTATCTTTTAGAGCAATAATTCCATTACTGAGTATGAAAAGAAGTATTATTTAAGCTAGAGGGGTGCATTTAATAGGAGGATACAATTATATAAATATATATGCATAAATAACAGAGCTTTGAAGTCAAGAAGCAAAAATGAACAGAACTTAAAAAGAAAAATAAAGAAACTCACTTCATAGTTGCAGTTTAATACTCCTCAATAATTAATAAAACAAGTAAATGTCATTGATCTCAATGACACTTATGGATAATTTCACTCAACAACAATGGAATATACACACACATGCCCCCCCCAAAAAACAATGGAATACACATTTTTTGAGTGATAATTTGGGCTACGAAGCAGGTATAAATAATTTCAAGTGATTAAAAGTAAGTGCAGTTGTACACTAATCCAATTAATTAAAATAATTGGTAGTATCAACCATACTTTTTATTATTTTGATCAAGCCATTAAACAGAAATCAGTAAAGAAAGGCATATGGAGGCAAATTGTTAAAACCAGACTAAGTGGAGTGCGGCTGCCAGGAAAGGCATGTCCTAAAACAAGGATGCCTGGGAGCAGAATCCTAGTGTGGACTCTGCTAGAACCACACCTCGCTCTCCCAGAACCACACCTCGCTCTCCCAGGACCGTGCCTTGCTCTCCCAGGACTGCGCCTCGCCCTCCCAGGACTGCGCCTCACTCTCCTAAGACCACACCTTATGACACCTGCACAGAAACTGCCTGCCCAGACTCAGACCCATGTCACCCTTGTTATTGGTCCTGGTAGCCAAAGATAATTGTCCATAAACAATTGATTTATTCCCTCCTCATTTTTCTCTTAAAAATCCCTTTCTCTTATTTCTCTGAATATATTGAGAGTTTACTATCGCAAGTATATTCTGCATTGCAGTGCTTATTTCTAAATAAGAATTTTCTTAGTCTTTCTCTCTGTTAGTTAGAGGTTGATATAGAAAATATTTGGAAATTAGGGAACAGCAGTTGGTGTAATGGCTATGTCGCTGGACTCCCATGTAGTCAGCCACAGTTCGAGTCCCAGGCCTGGTGGCTTAAAGTCATGCCAGGCATGTGTGTGTGTGAACGTGCCCAAGATCCTGAGAGGAGAATGGATGAGAAGGGACTGTGGCATGGCTATGCTCCCTGGGGGGTGATTTCTCTCTCTCTGTCTCTCTGTCTTTCTCGTGAGCACACGCTCCCTATAGCAAAAACCTCTCCCCCAAAAAAATTGGAAATTAAACAGCATGCTTATCAGTAACTCTTGGGATAAAGAAGAGATCACAACATTCCAGAATTTGTACCATCTAGCTAAAGCAATGTCTAGAGTAACCTTTGGGGTGTAACATGTACTGTGCTTTTAATAGCTGGGTCCTTCCTAAATTCTTATTTTGAGACCAAGTCACCAAGGTGATGGTATTAGGTGAGGCCTCTGGCAGAGCGCATATGAAGGGGATCAGTGCCTTCATGACCTGGAGGGCGCTAACTAGTCCTTTTGGCTTTCCAAAAGATAAATCAATTAATTTCTTTTTAAAAGTATGCACTAACAACACTTTTCCGAGAGAACGTGCTCTTTTAATCATGGTGACAAGTACCGGGGTTCAATCTTAAGCGAACAAGGTGAGCTTCAGAACTGTTTAAAACAAAGTACACAATTTAGAGGAGACATGAAATCAGCAAAATAGCTCATCAAATATTTCTTGGGGACCCATGAAAGGCCCAGAAGGCTAAGAAGTGCCAGAATAAAATACTAACGTCTACTTTAGCTGCATTCAAGAGAGAGCATTTTCTGACTTGTCAAACTTCAATCAAGGCTTTAATTTTATGAGGCCAAATACTCATTTAATAATCGTTACAAATCAAACATCTCCAAAACCAAGGATTGTTTGTTGTGTCTGTTGCTTTATGTCACATCGGCCTGTAAAACACAACTGAAAACAACTGGTCAACTGAACCTGTTGACTGATAACACCATTTATGCTGTTTCCTTTAGTAATTTTGGAGGATTTGGGCTGTTGTTACAGGGAATATTTTGTCATGGAATTTATTAAACTTATGCACACTTCACTTTTAAATCAGGAAATTTCTGACATATTTGAAAGAACTTAATTTTACAATCACTAATATTTGAACTCTTCTGGGCAGAAATAAAAAAAAGAGAAATTATTTTCTTTTAAAAAAAATTCAGTGGAACTTATACCACAGCTCCTCCACCCGCATGATATAAGTAAACACTTTTGTAAAAATTGTCTAGATCTCAGCTTGCACTTGTAATTCTTAGAGATTGCAGATGGCTATGTCTATGTTCTGGAGGCAGATTTTTGATGGGCTAATTCCTATAATCCATCATTTTTCTTTTCCCCTCATCCATAACATATGCCATTTTTCTACTTGATTGCGGAACTTCAGATGCTGTGTATTTTAGGCACTATCTAGTTTTGTGGCCATCCACTATCCACCTGATTATATATTGATAATTCTTCCTTCTCAAGACACTCAAGCCTCTTTTAATGAAATCTGGCATGTCACTCAGCTAATCTTTTATGTTTACAAACTCTTCCCTGAGACATTTCAAAACCCTGAAAGAAAACTCTGCATTTCCATTCTTATGAATACATAATGCCACATTTCACCTGGGATAATCATGGATCATTTCCTTGCAAAGGAATAGTTGGGAATCGAGGTGAATGTATTTAAAAACATTGGGCAGTCAAAGATTCTCTACTGTGACTTTTTTAATGAAAGTCAACATGAATTGCTGCTTTAGGGGAGACCTATCACATAAAACTCCTTAAACCATCTTTGCTAGGGATCGCATAGGAACAATCATGAAGGAAGAACATTTCTTTCAATATTAGATGCTTAATGGCATTAAGAGTGGGTTTTCTCAAAATATCATATAAACCTCACCATAGAGAGACAGGAAGGGGCATGGCCAGGAGAGTCCCTAATCCCTGCCCAAGCCTTGAGAATCTGAAAAACTGAGGTGCTTTTAAAGGAGAGGCTGGGGAGAGGGGAAGCGGGATGTTTGGGGCTCTAATTAGCTTAAACCATAATAGACTTCGATCTCATGCATTGATGAGTACTGAAGAAGGGTGGCCATTAGGTAGAAGGGCACAGCTCTGCCTTTTTCAGCTCCAGTCCCCAAATGGTGTGACAGCATCCCTGCCCTAGCTGGCAGTAGGTGGTCACAGTATTCCAGCTCCACCTCCAGACATATCAGAGGAACAAAAACCTTCCCTTAGGAACCTTCTGAACAAGGGTCCATTTCTTATAAGTGCCTCCTGTTTGCTGGCCAGGACTGACTACGGTTGCATGAAAGCTTGCCAACAGAAAACTAAGCTCACTCCTGGGGGGAGTTGGAGAGGGGGGACTATGTCTTGGGCTGCAGCATCCATCCCTGGCATGAACCTCACTTCCTTTTGTCTTCCTCCCTGGACCTCTCTGAAGCCTCCCACCCTAGGACAAGTCTCCGTGGTCCCATGGCAAGTGGATAGTTCTAGGAGACCTTTGCATGCATCTCAGCAGTCCAGGGAGGACAGAGCATCTGAGCGTCCAGAGGGAGGGAGCATCACTACTCACAGCAGAGCTCTCCTACCGAACCCCACTGTGGGATTGCCTTCCTCCCTTGGCCCTCCCACCCACTGCAGCACTGTCATCTCCAAAATAAGCCATAGGTCCCCGTCCTCCATGCCATCCCAAAGGCAAACAAGTAGTACCCTACGGTGCTGCTGGCAGTAGGGGGATGTTGTGTTTTGTGTTTTCACCACCCATCATGCCTACTAAATGCCCATTTTCAATGTAACATATTCTCAACTTACAATGGGTTTATTAGAATGTAACCACATCAATTTGAGGAGCATCTGTACTAAAGGCCCAGAAGGCTAAGAAGTGCCAGAATAAAATACTAACGTCTACTTTAGCTGCATTCAAGAGAGAGCATTTTCTGACTTGTCAAACTTCAATCAAGGCTTTAATTTTATGAGGCCAAATACTCATTTAATAATCGTTACAAATCAAACATCTCCAAAACCAAGGATTGTTTGTTGTGTCTGTTGCTTTATGTCACATCGGCCTGTAAAACACAACTGAAAACAACTGGTCAACTGAACCTGTTGACTGATAACACCATTTATGCTGTTTCCTTTAGTAATTTTGGAGGATTTGGGCTGTTGTTACAGGGAATATTTTGTCATGGAATTTATTAAACTTATGCACACTTCACTTTTAAATCAGGAAACTTCTGACATATTTGAAAGGAACTTAATTTTACAATCACTAATATTTGAACTCTTCTGGGCAGAAATAAAAAAAAAGAGAAAGTATTTTCTTTTAAAAAAAATGGAATGGAACTTATACCACAGCTCCTCCACCCGCATGATATAAGTAAACACTTTTGTAAAAATTGTCTAGATCTCAGTTTGCACTTGTAATTCTTAGAGATTGCAGATGGCTATGTCTATGTTCTGGAGGCAGATTTTTGATGGGCTAATTCCTATAATCCATCATTTTTCTTTTCCCCTCATCCATAACATATGCCATTTTTCTACTTGATTGCGGAACTTCAGATGCTGTGTATTTTAGGCACTATCTAGTTTTGTGGCCATCCACTATCCACCTGATTATATATTGATAATTCTTCCTTCTCAAGACACTCAAGCCTCTTTTAATGAAATCTGGCATGTCACTCAGCTAATCTTTTATGTTTACAAACTCTTCCCTGAGACATTTCAAAACCCTGAAAGAAAACTCTGCATTTCCATTCTTATGAATACATAATGCCACATTTCACCTGGGATAATCATGGATCATTTCCTTGCAAAGGAATAGTTGGGAATCGAGGTGAATGTATTTAAAAACATTGGGCAGTCAAAGATTCTCTACTGTGACTTTTTTAATGAAAGTCAACATGAATTGCTGCTTTAGGGGAGACCTATCACATAAAACTCCTTAAACCATCTTTGCTAGGGATCGCATAGGAACAATCATGAAGGAAGAACATTTCTTTCAATATTAGATGCTTAATGGCATTAAGAGTGGGTTTTCTCAAAATATCATATAAACCTCACCATAGAGAGACAGGAAGGGGCATGGCCAGGAGAGTCCCTAATCCCTGCCCAAGCCTTGAGAATCTGAAAAACTGAGGTGCTTTTAAAGGAGAGGCTGGGGAGAGGGGAAGCGGGATGTTTGGGGCTCTAATTAGCTTAAACCATAATAGACTTCGATCTCATGCATTGATGAGTACTGAAGAAGGGTGGCCATTAGGTAGAAGGGCACAGCTCTGCCTTTTTCAGCTCCAGTCCCCAAATGGTGTGACAGCATCCCTGCCCTAGCTGGCAGTAGGTGGTCACAGCATTCCAGCTCCACCTCCAGACATATCAGAGGAACAAAAACCTTCCCTTAGGAACCTTCTGAACAAGGGTCCATTTCTTATAAGTGCCTCCTGTTTGCTGGCCAGGACTGACTACGGTTGCATGAAAGCTTGCCAACAGAAAACTAAGCTCACTCCTGGGGGGAGTTGGAGAGGGGGGACTATGTCTTGGGCTGCAGCATCCATCCCTGGCATGAACCTCACTTCCTTTTGTCTTCCTCCCTGGACCTCTCTGAAGCCTCCCACCCTAGGACAAGTCTCCGTGGTCCCATGGCAAGTGGATAGTTCTAGGAGACCTTTGCATGCATCTCAGCAGTCCAGGGAGGACAGAGCATCTGAGCGTCCAGAGGGAGGGAGCATCACTACTCACAGCAGAGC
This sequence comes from Tupaia belangeri chinensis, assembly GCF_000334495.1. Taxonomy (NCBI): domain Eukaryota; kingdom Metazoa; phylum Chordata; class Mammalia; order Scandentia; family Tupaiidae; genus Tupaia; species Tupaia belangeri. Next base: position 4,486,760 of record NW_006159558.1, on the reverse strand, counting down.
TCTCCTACCGAACCCCACTGTGGGATTGCCTTCCTCCCTTGGCCCTCCCACCCACTGCAGCACTGTCATCTCCAAAATAAGCCATAGGTCCCCGTCCTCCATGCCATCCCAAAGGCAAACAAGTAGTACCCTACGGTGCTGCTGGCAGTAGGGGGATGTTGTGTTTTGTGTTTTCACCACCCATCATGCCTACTAAATGCCCATTTTCAATGTAACATATTCTCAACTTACAATGGGTTTATTAGAATGTAACCACATCAATTTGAGGAGCATCTGTACTATCAATTACTACTTCATACGATTGAAACAATTAAAACTGATTGGAAAACAATTTGCAAAAGCCCATAAAAACTTTGAAAGTATTTTTGCATGAGACTGAAAAGCACCTGTCCCAGCTCTCAATAGTGTGACCGCAATTTAGCAAATGTTCAATGCATTTCCAATTAAATAATCTCATTTGCAAGAACGTTTTTGGGGAATGACTTATTAAAATCTAAAATAACCCTTAATCTTAAAATGATGTATTTTCCTTTGCCATTAATTAGGCATGCCTATTGAAATCTATCAATATCAGGGATTGAGTTTTAATACTTGAAATAAAACTTCTATAATATTTACCTCCACAATATTTAAACCATTTAAGAAATACATCACTCTTTATTTTTCTAGGTATGGAAAGGAAGGTAAATGACTTTTTCTGGGATGAACCAGGGAAAAATAGAAACCCAAATATCAAAAAAAAAATAAATTAGTGAAGGCAAGGTGAGGCACTATATGGATTGCAAACTAAAGCAAAATGAATGTCCTGAGGAAATTCAGCAAGTTTTACTCATGCACTTCTAGAGTTAGCTGGTTTGTGGATTACTAGCTGGAGAAGAATTTATCTGATACTTTTAGGAAAAAAAAAATGATTGACGTTAATGTACATCAAGGCTTAACTACTTGGGCTTTTTAAGAGAACTATTTTTTTAAAAAACAGATACATAAGGATAGTACCGATTTATAGAGTGCAACCTGATTGGTCACTATATGAACATGGTTCCTTTTCCTAGTTTATTCTGTCTAAATGTCTTAGCCCACTGTTACATTGTGAACAGAAACACTTTAGGTTGGGTGGTTTCTAAAGAATAGAGGTTTGGGACCAGCAGGTGGTGTGGTGGTTAAGGCACTGGACTCCCACATGGCCAACTGCAGTTAAAGTCCCAGACCTGGTGGCTTGCTTTTTCACTTTCTCTCTCTCTCTCTCCCTCCCTCCCTCCCTCCCTTTAATGTCCTATAGGAAATTTAAGAAATGACGGTGATAATGATAATAAATAAACTTAAAATAACTAATTCAAAAAATAAAGAGTAGAAGTTTGTTTGGTTTCTAATTTTGGTGGCTGGAAAATCTGGGAGCCTGGGGCTGGCCTCTGGTGTGAAGTCACGACATGACTGAGAGAAGCAGGATACACACAGAAAGCCAGCCCTGGGCCCCCACAACCCACTCTCACAGACTTGCTTCTCGCTGGAGCAGGAGCTCACAACATCTCCCATGATGGCCTTCATCTACTCATGAGGGCCAGGCCTCTATGATCCAATCACCACCGCTCATGGGTCTCACCACTTAGAGGTCTCACCACCTCCCAGGGCCCTTACACTGGGGGCTAAATTCCCAAACATGAACATTTAGAGGACAATTACTCAAACCATAGCACCAACCGCAATGCCTGCTTCTGCATCTTCTGACTCGACCACAGTGCTCAGCAGGAGCAGCCCTTGGTGTGAGAGCTGGAACGCACGTCTTACTCCGTAGGCTGTGGGTCTTTAAATAAGTGACTAGGTCTCTCTGAGCTTCAGTTTTCATATGTGGAAAATCAGGACTAAATAAGATCACATTTTAAATAGCTTTTGGTAAACCCTAATGTGCTAAACAAGAATGGGGTGTGTTGTAATAGTGCCATGGTCCGTCGTATTGATCAGTCTCTTCCAACTTGCAGTCAAGGTTGCATTTAGGTTATTTATCCTCAGCTGCGTTACTTGACCCTAAACAATTTATAGTGCCTCATACCCCTTTTGGTTAAGCTTCACAAAATCTCTGCCAGCAGGTACTGGTTTTAAGTCTTTCACTTAAAACCAAATCTTTCACCCCTAAAAGTGTAAGGGTCTTCTGTGATTGTTTCTTCTGTATCAGGAAGATTTGTATTTATTCTACATTCCGAGTCGATAGCTTTCATTATAGGCTTTGGCCAACCATTTCAATTTTTAGGTGACATTTCAATAAAAGATGCAGTTTTTGAAAGAGCAGAACTGTTTCTGGGTTTGAAATGCCCTTGATGTATGTGGTCCAGCATTTATCGTTTTTCTTTACTATGTCTAAAACTTTGAGATTTTGATTTATACTCTGAGAAAAAATTATTACCCAGCATTAATTTTCAGAATTTTTCTTTCTTGCATATGTTTTAATTGTTTAAAATAGTATAAAACTTCTTGGTTTATATTTACATAATTGATTTACTATATTTTTGTAATACTCTAAAATTTCATGTTCTTTATAAATCTACCTTCAGTTTATTTCCTAGCTATTAATAATTCTCTAATATTCCCATCACTGTCAGTTCAATGGACCAGCTCATACGATATTGAGAACTTAGAGTTTAGGGTTTAGGTGAGAGGGAAGTAATGAAAGTAGGAAGGAAAAATCATAACAAGGTGCCCCAAACATGGGACTCTCTGCCAGGCCTGCAATGTCACCATCTTTGATACTTGCAGCAGCTCTGGGAGAGAGACCGTCATCCCTTCTCTAAAGAGAAGACAGAGCACTTGATTGTCATAGAGCCAGATGTTGGCAAGCAGAAGATCAAATGCATGGCTTCACATGAATAAATCAACTGCTATTATGGATAGCTTCTGGATAAAATATCACGGAGACATGACCCTAATGAATGGATGGATACTTATGTCATGTGAGAGAGTGAGTTCTAGCTCTAGAACGTGCTTTATGGCTAAGAATGTGTAAACTGTAGCTAGAATATGCTTATCAATCATGTTAAAAATCCACGTGGCTGGGGCCAGCAGGTGGCATGGTGGTTAAAGTGCTGGACTTTCACATGGTCAAGCATGGTTCAAGTCCCAGACTGGGCAGCTTGCTCTTTTGCTTTTCCTCTCTTTTTCTTCCTGGTGAGTGCACAGGCCCTATAGCAAATTAAATAATAATAATAATAAATAAAATTAAATAAATACTTCTTTTAAAATACTTGTGGCCTTTTAAGATACTGTTCTTGAGCATTTAATTGAGATAATACATTTTTCTGAGCAATCCAAGCAAAAGTAGTGCTTCATTCAACCTGCCCATAGTCCTCAATTGACCTAAGCTAGCAAGATGGAAGCTGGATCAAGTAAGAAATGCCTTGTGAGAAAGAAAACAGTTTTTCCTGTTCCATGGTAAGAAATAAATGGATTTGGCTTGGTCCCATGGCGTACGAGTTAAGGGGGCTGGATCCCATGTGTCCAATTACACAGTTCAAATCCCAGATTCAGCAACTTCAAAAACACAACAGGCATGCCCCGAATCCCAGCAGGATGGAGAATGGAGGAGAAGGGATTGCAGCATGACCATGCTCAATGGGGTGCTTTCACCCTGTTCCCTACTCGTTTTTTGTCTCTGTCAGGAAGTGTGTTCCCTCTGGCAAAATTTTAAATAGAAAAAAAGAAAGAAAGAAAATTGATGGGCTATGCCACAGTAGGGACTGCTAGGAATTAAACTCTCACAGAAAGTAGCAGGAGCCAAAGCACTCTACAACCCCCCTAGAACAGTCTCACTTGAGACCTATACAATTCTCCTGGATTAGAAAACTGATACTATTTCATGAGTTTAAGTCAGTAAGTATAAGCATTCATTAAGTAACACATACACTACCATTTTGAAGAAGAGTCTAAGCATTTATATTTTACTTTAATCAAAAGGAAATACATGTTTGTATGCATTTGAGATATGTTATATGCCTAATATAATTTGTGCTACATTAGAACATTCTATGGATGTCAGCACTGATGTCAACAGACAATGACAAGTGAATGGTACAACCTGCTTTCAGATTTCTTAGTAATGCAGAGCCTTAGACACTACGTGGTGAGAAGACAGACTCAGGTCAGCCCCATCCCTCTGGTTTCCCTGCAGAAGAGACATGTCCCCACAGGGCTGTGGAGTCCAGTCACAGACATCAGGACAAGTGCAGGACATGGCATGCTTTAGCAAACAATATGGTTACCACGTTCAATTTTTAAATTATTTTCCCTAGAGCATGTAGATGTCCATGGTAGCAATTGCCATGAATTACATTCACACTGATAAAGATAGTTTTAATCTTGAGTATATGAAAAGTCAATACTCTCTCCATCTACTAAGATTGTTTATAGTCTACAGTTTATGCAGACTGACCTGGAAAAATGTATCTGTAATCAGTGGTAGAGTCTACTGAAGCTACTACACTATCACTGCACTTTGCAAAGGAAGAATTCTAATTGCAAATCTCCATCAGAAAAGTCTTGCTGGCCCTGTGTGATATTCACAAAGCATCTTATAACCCTCTTCTTCTCTCCAAATTTCCCAAAGCTCTCAGGGATGTGTGGTTTTGCATCTCACAGAAACAGCCTTTATAATAACACAAAGACCTGTGAGCAGTCCTCTTTCTCCATAAAGCTAGCACTGTATTCCAGGAAAAGGGAAGAACTCTTCTAATTAGGAGACAGTAGCTCTAGATAAAGAACTTTTTTGTGTATGTGTATTTTAGTTTTGATCAAGTTTTTAATGAAAAAAATCATAAAGTAACAGTCCTTATCACTTTATGTTAAAACTGCATGCTTCTCAACGGAGAGGTTGGTTGTGGGTGATCCACTTTTGTATGATCTGGAAGCCTGCATATCTGCTGCTCTGACCTGAATTATCTAAACTCTCCAGGGAAGTGAAAGTAACTTGTAAGTGATAGCAATGGTGGCTAGAACGGGGTTACTATCCTAGTCCCTCCCCCTGACTAGGACATGCTCCTTTTTCCAGTTCTAATTCAACAAAACCCCTAAAACCTCATCCCTCTTTTCTCCCACTCAAGGAATTTACATGGGTCAGTGCTCAACCTGGGGCTCTCGAGGAGTGGGTGTGTAAGCGAGTATGGTGGGGACTGGAGAGGGTAGAGGGGTTTCCCTCAGTACCTGGCCCCACCAGGTCTCACCTAGTGGAGGAAAGAATCCCAATCCTTCCCACCACAGTGAGGTCTGTTGCAACATTTTTGAGGTCAATACATTATAGTAATCAATTGAAAGGTGAAGTAGTGGGAGGAGTTTCTGGTAAAAAGTTAAAGTGGTGATTGAAGCTGAGGGTCTCCTTGGAAGGGGTCTGAATAGAAGTATTGAAGCCTGGATATAAAAAAGCCAACATAAAATTGAAGGTACAACTAATGGGAAGAATTTGGCCTTAGGAAATGTATGCGAATGTGTATAGAATAAGGAGAACATACCAACAACTTGGTAAACACGAACATATGTGCTGGCACATGGAGGGTTCCTGGAGGAGACCAGGATTTAGTTTGAGAATATTTCTTGAGAGAAGTAAGTCAGCAAAAATCTTTAACATCAGCACTCTCAGCACTTAATTCCAAGCATCCCTGTGTAATTTCTTTCTCTGTAAACAGAACAGGACTTAGGAAAACAGCAGACATAATGACATTTAAAAGTTATGAAATGACATTAACTTCAGCTTCCATAAAACAAGGGAGAAGAGGGTAAAGAAAAACTTTCAAATTGCTCACAAAACTCTTGTCTTTTAATAAAAATAGGGCACTGACCTACCCTTCTCCTCATGGGAAAATAAACCACAATGCACAAGTATCTGCTTATACTTATCCCAATCAGGACACCTCTGGTAACACTAGACATATTTTTATAGTTAAAAAGTACAAAAAGGGGGGAGGTGCAAGATAAAACTGCAGGATAACCCCAAAGCACAGCACGTACGCTAACAGTTGTGGCCCATCAGGGTGCAGTTCAATGTCCCAACAACTTGCCTTCCATTGTGTTTTTCCTTTGAAGCTCCCTTTACCATCTGCCATTATCCATTGAAACAAGCCACAGCCAGGATCAGTTAAACTGTCACCTTCTGAAATTGCAGCATCTTTAACAAGAGGGGTCAGAGGAAAACAGAAATTGCAAGATTAGCTCTGTCCCTTTGTTTCTGGGTTTTCACGTAGGAAGCCATCCAGAAAGAAAACTCTCAGAAGCAAAACTCTCTATGCAGGCTCACTGTGATTCAACATGGGACCCTTGCTAAAATGGCTTCATGTTTTTCTCCATATTTCTGATTATTTTTGAGAATTCTCTTCTAGTTTGATTATTATTTATGCAGAATAGTACCTTATGATAGAGTGGATAGAGGGCAAATATACCGTGGTATGTATATTTATTTTCATTTTGAAATAATTTTGGATTCAAGGAAGAGTTGTGGGGAGTACAGGAGCCCTGTATATATGTCACTCAGCATCCCCTAAAGCTAATCTAACCACAGTACATTTATTGAAGCAATAAATGAACTATTAATGGGTGGATAGGTGAATATAGTTAGATGATAGATGACTGGCAGCTGCAGGTAGATGACAGATAGATAGGTTAATATAAGGAGATTCATTATGAAGTACTATTACTTGTGATTATGGAGGCTGGGAAGCCCCATGTCTGCCATCTGCAAGCCAGAGACCCAGGAGAGGCTGTGATGCAGTTTGAAGGGATGAGCCACAGAGCTGAAGGTGCAGATTCCAGTTCGAGTCTAAAGTCTTAAGCTCTAGGAACACCAAAGGCAGAAGGTCTAAGTCCAGCTGACCCAGTCACTGGAATGAATTCAGCTGTTTTCTACCTTTTTGTATTTTTTAGACCTGGGATTGACTGGATGATGACACACACTCTGGAGAAAGCCATTTGATTTTTTTAAAATTCTAATCTCTCGGGACCAGCAGATGGCATAACGGTTATGTTGCTGGACTCCTACATAGCTGATCTCTGTTCGAGTCCCAGACCCGGTGGCTGGAAACTCATGTATGTGTGCATGCATGCCCAAGATCCTGGGAGGAAAATGGAGGAGAAAGGATTGCAGTGTAGCCATCCCCTTTGAGAGATAATTTCTCACTTTCATTCTCACAGTCTGTCTCTCTCTCTCTCTCTGGCAAGTACACATGTCCTAAGGCAAAAAACTCTTAAAAATAATAATTTAAGGGTATTAATAACATTGTGCGAGTCAGCATCAAAGTGGTTCAGTGTATTACTGAACATTAGTGTATGTTTAAGTTTTCCTTCACTGACAGATACACAAAACAGAATTTTCCAAACTTTGTGATTGGCTTTCCCATACAAAGCTGTCTTAAAACACCTAAAAAAATAGCACCATGTTAAGAGGAAACAGTTTAAGCTGTTTCAGATAGAATCTGCCTGCAATAACATCTCTTTCTTTTGATAATATCAATGGTTGTACATGTTCTTAAAATTCCACTCAAAGCTTAAAACCAATGTACTTTTTTCTATCCCAAAACAAAGGCCCATTCTATTTTAAAAAATGATGTAGTTTTTACCTTGTGCAAAATATTTCATACTGTGGGCAAAATTTTGATGACCTGTTCACTTTTTATACTAAATTACACATTAGTAAACAGTGCTCCAACACAATCTACTATTTTTTTTTGAGAGAGATTTTCACTGTAGGGTGCGTGCCAGACAGACAGAGAGAGACATAGAGACAGAAAGCGAGAAATCACCCCCCAGGGGGGATGGTCACGCCGCAATCCCTTCTCCTCCATTCTCCTCTCGGATTCTTGGGCACACACGCACACGCGCCCGGCGTGAGTTTTAAGCCACCGGGTCCGGGACACAAACCGTGGTCGACTACGTGGGAGGCCAGCAACATAGCCATTACACTAACTGCTGGTTCCCACAATCTACTATTTTTGAAAGATGGATTTCTTGCAGGGAACATATGGAAATTCACAGACTGCAAATTATGACAGGCACTGTGAAATCAAGGCCCACGGTTTTCCTTTATTCCATTTGGCTTTTCTTTCTAGGATGAAAATAGTTAATGAGGTCCTGTCTTACTATTTTAAGTTGAAGAACTCAGACTACTCATTTTATATATCATTCTGTTTTTTTAAAGCATCAGAATTAAAACTTTAACATTTAAAGTTTGAAGCATTTCTTAAAATTATGTGTTTTGTTTGTTTGTTTGTTTTGGAGAGGTTTTTGCTATAGGCGTGCGCCCACCAGAAAGACAGAGAGAGACAGAGAGACAGAAAGCGAGAAATCACCACCCAGGGGGGATGGCCACACCGCAATCCTTTCTTCTCCATTCTCCTCTTGGGATCTTGGGCACACTCGCACATGCACCTGGTGTGAGTTTGAGCTGCCAGGTCCGGGACTCGAACTGCGGTTGACTATGTGGGAGTCCAGTGACATAGCCATTACGCTAACTGCTAGTCCCTTAAAATTATGTTTTAGAACTAAATGTATATTTATATACACATGATAATACTAGAAGAATATATTTCTCCTTTCATGTGTATTTTTTTAAGAGTTTTTTGTCTTAGAGCATGTGCACTCACTGGAGAGAGACAAAGACAGTGAGAGTGAATATGAGAAATCACCCCCCCGGCGGGGGGGGCGGGGGATGGCCATGCTGTAGTTCCTTCTCCTCCACTCCCCTCCTGGGATTTTGGGCATGCACACACATACGCCCAGTGCGATTATCAAGTCACTGGGTCTGGGAGTCAAACCACAGTTGGCTATGTAGGAGTCCAGCAATGTAAGTAATATGCCATCTGCTGGCCCTCATGTGTATTTTTAAACAAAACAACGATATTCACTTTTTTCTGTGCTTTGCCTTTACATTTAAAAAATACTTAGTTATGTTTTGTCAACTTGAATGCATCAAGAAAATTGTGATATCATTTAAGCAAAAAATAATGACATTTTATTGTATCCTGGGAAATTTTATAATCCCTTTAAATACTAAATTATCTAAGTGTCAGTTGACTTCATCTAATTGGTTTCACATGACTGGTAATTAGTGAGTAGAGATAAGGAATGCCACGAAACATCTTACAATGCAGCTCCCGCAACCAAAATTTGTCTCACCCAAATGCCAATAGTTCCCTGATTGAGAAAACATGGTTTATTTAAAGAAATTTTTTAATGTAAATATTTGCAGTCGTCATTTTTTTTGCTCATTTTTTTCCCTCCTACTGTCCTTTGAGAATCAAAATGTATAACATGAATGAGAGAGATACTACTGAAATGAGGCACTAAGACAGGCAATGATGTTCACTTCATCCATTTGCAAAGCAAAAACAGTAGTCATATCAGAGAACTGTCCATATGGAAACACCCTTTGGTTCTGTAAGGAGGGAAAGGCAGGAGAATGTCCAAGTAGGATCCTGTTTCCCAAGAGCAATCCAGAGAAGCAAAACGTGCTCAGGTTCATGGCTTATTTGCATTAGTGACAATTCCCTCACCTTGAGAAACGTACAGTGTTCACCTTACATGGAGGTGAAAGTCAAGGACAGCCATTAGTGATTGAAAACCATCCAATTCTGATATTTTGTCCCCAGGAAATAATAAACATAATCTGGAGGTTCTTGTAATTTTGCTTTAGCAAATATGAAAAAGAAAAACACTGAAAATGCTTGACTGTACCAATTATTTATAAGCGTACAGACTTTCTTAGAAATACGGCTTTTTGACTCTATGACAAAACTGACATGTATCAAATTCTCCCTTGGGCATTATAAGAAGAAATATGATGCATAAAAGATACCTTGGCTAAAACTTGTATAAGGGAAACATTTTAGTAAATTTAAAAATGATATTTAACATGGATATGAGTATTATACACCCAAAGAATGCTTCAGGTAATATTAGAAGTAAGCAAAGATGAAAACTTAGCATGACAAAGCTCTCTTAAATGTAGATAGGTCCATCACAGATGTTAACATGGGCATAGTATTTATCTATAACACCGCAGTATCTCTTATTTTGTATAGTAACATTTAAAACACTGATTTTGTTGTCACGATAGCTTTTCTGTTGTTTAGAGAAGTTTCTGCTATAGGGCATGTGTAAGACAGAGACAGAGAGACAGAAAGCAAGAAATCACCCCCCCGGGGGGATGGCCACCCTGCAATCCCTTCTCCTCCATTCTCTTCTCTGGATCTTGGGCATGCACGCACACGTGCCCAAGTCCAGGACTCGAACCACGGCTGACTACATGGAAGTCCAGCGACATAGCCATTACTCTAACTGCTGGTCTGCGCCATGATAGCTTTTTCAGTAAGATAATTTAGGTAAAGTGAAATGGAATTAAATGTAAATTTGTTGAACAGGTGAACTGTCTGAAATGATACCTTTTATTTAAGTCACAAGTATCTGTCCTATTGATCCATGACTTTGTGTGTTTTAAAGGAAACAAACCTCCTCACTATTTATAGACTGTTTTGTTCTAATAGTCTAATGTTTAAAAAAAGAAAGAAATGCAAAGGCATTTTCATCACTGTGTTAGCAGCACTTTGAAAAATTAAAGAACATGAAAAGGATGAAGATAACTATGACCTTCAGTGGTGATGATTACCCTAGTTATCCAATATGTTTACAATGGCAAACTGAGTAATCATAATCGAAAAACTAACTTAGAAAGTCTTTGATATCTAAGCTCGCCTTGAAAAATAATTTTTTAACTGTGTAATTTAATTGGTTAAAGGAAAGTTTATAAGGAGACCTGTGTCCAGGTTCCTTCTTGTAAAGACTAGTTAACTCGCTTTCTCCTGCAGGTCCAGAAATTGGTCTCTCACCGGAATAGAAATATGAGAAGCAACACTTTCTTTTTTAAAAATTGTTTTTTTATTATTATAATACCCTTGTTTATATTACACTGAATCACATATAGCTTTACAGTGTATTATGTTTCTTTTTCCAGAAGGAATACCATTCATATCAGTCAATAAAAAGACATTAAAATCCCCATCATCATCATCCAATAGCTTTTCATTTTTTTCCAGGTTATTAATGTTATTATTATTATTCCAATTATTTTTTTAAACATTCAATCACTATTTGTCATTTTGCTTGTAAAAAGATTTTACCCAACATAAAATACTTCTCAGAGCTGTCCAATGTGAATACATTGGAAACCTGCAAACAAATATTGTGTCTACACTCAAACATAAAAATATGAGTACCAAAATAAGTAAAAATATCTCTATGCAAATCGATGTATCTGCTCTGTTTGCAGGTATGTATGTATGAATGAGGATAGCAGACCACTGAAAACCTATGGAAGTTTAAAACAAGACACAGAAAAATAACACTCAGTACCTGGAGAAGTGATGTGGCCTCACTATGCAACTGTAGGTTTGCCCTGGCCATTTTTAAAATGCTGAGACCTGGCAGAGGGACACCGACTGTGGGCCCGGAGCCAGGACAGTAGGAAGCAGAGATCTGAGCTGCAGGCCCAGGAGGTAGGCTGCTGGACAGGCAACCTGCTCTGATCACTCCAGGTGGGAAGAGCCTCCCTGGTGAAGAAACCCGGGGCAGTCACTCACTTTTAATTTTCTTAAATAAAATTGTAATGCTTCCTACCTAAGTGACAACCAAGTTGCAACTTTTCTTTCGATTTGAAAAGTTGTGTTTCTATCTCCCCTAGGCCAGCGCCTGCTGGAGCCATGTAGGAAACAATGGAGCTTTCTCTTTCTTCATTCTCCTGTCTACCAAGCATGTGTGACCGAACTGGTGTTGTGCACACACAGTGGACACAGAAGAGACTGAACGGAAGTGTGGGAAATGCTCTACAAAATAGCAAAATGGGGCTATCAGAGTTATGAGCTTACAGGGATTTTCATAGTCATATTGCAAAATTTAAATTTAAATTGAACAAACAAAATGTTTAAGAGATACGAAAGTGAAAAGTTATCTGTTGATGATAATGTATATGGCAATGTCTTTGACTTGACTAATAATCACCATATTCGTTCTAAGAAAAACTACGTTGTACGCTGTAAAGATATACAGTAATTAAATGTAAATTTAAAAATTAATTTAAAAAACAAAAATGAAAATTGAAGTTTAGGTGAGCCATATTGAAAACCTTTAGAAAAATAAAATAAAATTTAAATTGAATACACAGAGAAGGGAAGTGACAATAAGACTGATTCCTGGTACGTAATCACTCCCGAAAACAATTTGGTGTGTGTTCTGCGGGGATTGTAGACACCACATATGTCATAGCTGCTCCCCTTTCTTAGGATCAAATGTAAATGCATTACCAAAGTTTAAAATATTTCATATCATTTCACTTTTATGTAATAGGTCCTACTACTCTTCAGGACGTTCACTCTCAGGGCAAACTCTGTAGCACAGTGGTTTAAACACTGCATAGGAAACTGGACCCCACAGGGCCAACTGTGGTTCAAACCCTGGGTCCAAGGGCTTGAAAAACATGCCAGACATGTATGAATGACTGACTATGGCCCTGACAGGATAGAGAAGTAGGAGAAAAAGGATTGTAGGTAGAGTGACCAAACCCTGTTGGGCGGGTTCTCTCTCTCTCTCTCTCTCTCTGTCGAGCCATGTGCTCTTTATCAATAATAATAAAAATAATACATGCTTGCTTAGTTGTGAACAGAATATAATTCCCCTCCCTCTTTTTCTCTTTCAAATTCAAAGGATTTCTTCAGGATAAAAGTGCTGTAGTGAGTCAATAGGTATTCACTGTTTGATAATTTTTGACATTGTCCCAAATCACCACCTGAGTGGATTATGCTGATGCTTTAAGAAACATACTAGAATCCCAATCCCACTGCATAATCCATGGCAATGGGGATTTAGGACAATTTCTAAAACATGCCAGGCTAAGGGCTGGCGGTGGTATGCTGGTTAAGGCACTAGATTCCCACATGGCAGACTGTGGTTTGAACCCTGGACCTGGCGGCTTTCCTTCTCACTTTCCTATTTTCTCTCTCTCTCTCTGGTCAAATAAAAAGTAATAGTGATAAAAATAAATAAATAAATAATTATTAAAAAGATATAATAATAAGTCAAACTAAACAAGGCATTGGTGTCATTAATGTACTTCCTCTGATTAGTAAGGAGGTGAGGACTTTCTCACCTACTCATTTCTGAGTTCCTCCTCCCCCTTGTGAGCTATTTGTCTCAGGAGCATATACAGAGGGTCTTCAAAAGCTCATAGAAAATACTATACATAGATTTCAAAATTTTCTATACCAAAATAAACTCATACTAGCTTGTGTTAAGAATGTAGTTGCGGCACTAAGAAGGATAAGGCTTCAGTTTGAAAAGAGACTTGGTCAGAGCAACATGAATTCTGCTAAAATATCAGGTCATCAGGAAAGTTATGACATACTTTTCTATGTCTTTCTATGCAAAAATGCATCATGACTTTCCAATGCCCCAAGAGAAGGAAGAACAAACATCGAATTGCTAGTGATGTTTGGGTGAAAGTTCAATGTAATCACCTATGCTTTTTGGAAAGTGTATGGGAACAAAGTTCCAAATAAATCTGAAGTTTACAAATGGGTAACTTGTTTTAAGGGAGAAGACAATGTTGAAGATAAGGGCTGCAATGGTAGAATATCCACATAAATTTGGAGGAAAGACTTTGTCTTGTTGGTATTCTCATTGAAGAGGACTGATGTTAGCACACACAGTAGCCAATACCATAGATATCTCAACTGGTTCAGCTTCTATAATCTCACTGAAAAAATTAGTTGATGAAGTTTATGTTGAGAAATAAAGTTCATAAATTTTATTTTTAATTTTCATTTCCATTTTCTGCATACTGTTTGAAGTCTCCCTATGCATTGTACCCCCTGCACACAGCCCCAGGGGAGATGGCTGAGGCTGTGGCAGGAGCACCTTCAGCTCACCTCTGAGCTTGCCTCTTCAGTCCGTGTGTGCAGAGATGCACTGGCTCCACTGCTCTCCTAACAGCCAAGGGGGTAACAGCTCCTTCCAGAGAAGCATTGGTGGAGAAAGATGTGTGTGGAGCTACTCTGGCAAACATTTTGGTGGAGAAAACTTACATATGTGGATAATATTTTGAACTACGGGATCGCTGGTCCTGCCTACTTTTTATTAGACTAGTTTCTAGTTTGGAGATATGTTATCTAATTTGCAGGAATTCTTGAAAGTGGTTTTCTCACACTTCCCTCCTGTGAGGTATCTGCCACTGCACCCAAGACTTTTTCCTCAGTGGGGCCTGTCTCTTAGATGCTAGGTACGTTGTAGATGGTGGTCTGGCATCCCAGCTCCTTCTAGGAACTGGAAATATTGATGCATATCTGATCTTTCTCCTGGCTGGAAGAGTTATTGGGCTAGGAGTGGACACGGAGACAAAAGAGCAAGCTTATTCAATGGGAGACACCAGGCATAGAGCCGTCTGAGGGGACCAAATTGCTCAGTTGCTTTAACAGCTAGAAGGAGTGTAGAATCAGCCAAGTTTATGCTGGGCTCCCTCTTCAAGTCTTCACACGTGCCGAGATTATCGTAAGTCACAAATAGCTTCATTTCAACTGTTGACATCTCTTGATGTTCTCTGATCCTTGGCTGTAATAAATTATCAAGCTTAAAAGGTCACATAAAAAAAGCAAAGCAGATACACTGCCATTTTAGCCTTTTGTAATTATTGTAGATTGCACAGGATACATGATTGATGACCTCCTGGTACCATGAAAATTGACCTTTTCACGTTTGTAATGCTGTCTTTCATTTTATGTTTCATCTGTCCCTCTTTCTCAGTTTACCGGATTTTCAAATATCTACTAGATGGATACCTATATACAAGGTGACTTCAATGAGTTTCTAGAAAAGTGGAATCAAAGTACAAGTTTATTTTGATACCAACATTTTTGAAATTTATACATGGTGTTTTAATATATTTTTTAGATTTTTGCTATAGGGCGCATGAGCTCACCAGAGAGAAAGAGAGAAACAGAGAGAAAGAGAGAAATCACCTCCAAGTGGATGGCTATGTCACAATCCCTTCTCTATTTTTTTCTTGGGATTTTGGGCAAACACATACATATGCCTGGCATGAGTTTAAGCTGCTGGATCTGGGACTCGAACCGTGGTAAACTACGTGGGAATCCACAAATGTAACCATGACATCATCTGCTAGTCCCAACATTTTCATAATATGCAATTTCCATGGACTTTTTGAAGACCCCTCTCCCTTCAGAGTAGTTGATATTAGAAGTATAACTTACATATGAATGAATTGACCTTGTCTGAATCTCAAAGGTCTGAAGTGTCTTATTCCCAAACTACATGTAAACCTGTGCTTTGGAATCCATTCTGTCAGTTTAAAAACTACACTGTTGGAACCAGCAGTTAGTGTAATGGCTATGTTGCTGAACTCCCATGTAGTCAACCATGGTTCAAATCTCAGACCCGGTGGCTTAAATTCACATCAGGTGAGTGTGGGTGTGTACCCAAGATCCCAAGAGGAGAATGGAGAAGAAGGGATTGCAGCGTGGACATCCCCCCTGGAGGGTGATTTCTCACTTTCTGTCTCTCTGTCTCTCTCTGTCTTTCTGACAAGTGCACACTCCCTATAGCAAAAGGAAAAAACACCTCTCCAACAAAAAACAAAACAAAAAACAAACAAACAAACAAACAAAAACTACACTTAATAAAACAAAACAAAAAACAAACAAACAAACAAAAACTACACTATTAAGAGCATTTTACTTGAAACAAGATTGAAAAATTAAATTAATAGACCAATCATATTTAGGGGAATATATCCCAAGTTATCCACAAATTAGTACATTTATAATCCAACTAAAGAGTCTATTTTATTCAGCTGCCTTTTCTGTAGAACTGGAATGGTAATCCAACTCTCAGGTCTGATTTGATGACTATTTCATGGGATGTACTTAATGAGAACAATAAAGTTTCTTTGAGATGGGATGCATATGGCAATTCTAATTTATGCCTTAAGACAGTTACAAATTACTACTTATTGCAGACCTTCAGGAGTGTTTGCAAACATTTGATATGGAAAACACTAAATCTGCAAATGCCAACAGCTCCAGTTAATAATGCAACGTAAGATGTCACAGTGTTTTTCCATTAGGGGTGTAAAGTCATTTAACTATAAGTCCGAATTAATCAATAAGAAATTTTTGTCAATTTCTATGTTCAAGGCACAATAGCACATGTTGAAGACTCGAGGAAAAATATAAATTATTTTGCAATGTAGTGAGGGAGGAAGAACACACTTATGTAGATTCTCAAACAATAAAACCTATCAAGGGATTCATGTTGCCAAGCCGCATAGCATAGCAAGGAATAAATCCTGCTATAGGAGTTCGAAAGCCTTCAGAGAAGAGCGAATAGAGAAAGGGGTCCCAGGAAAAAATGAGTTTCTGACTGGCTTTTGAATGAATATTAAGGTTCAGCTGAGTGTGAAGAACATCTCTAATCTTGGAGACGCCTGGGGAATATGGCGGCAGAGGTAGTTCGTGCACATCATGGTTAAAGAAGCTGGGCAAAGCAAAGAAAGGTGGGCTCCTTGTGGCATTGTAGAGGCATAAGGTGAAAAAAGTACTGTGTGGGTGGCTTAGGAAGAAAGTAGTGGGGTCAGCCCCGTAGGGCAGTACTGCGAGTAGGAAGTTGGATCTCACACGGCCAATTGAAGTTTGAATCCTGGCCTGGCAGCTCGAAAAACAGTGTGTGTGTGTGTGTGTGTGTGTGTGTGTGTGTGTGTGAGAGAGAGAGAGAGAGAGAGAGACCCCCAAATCCTAACAGGATGCAGACATAGAGAAGAAAGGATGGCAGCAGGACTATATCCCATTATGGGGCTTTCTCTCACTCTCTCTCTTTCTCTCTAAGTACACATGTCCTCCAGCAATAAAACAAAAATAGAAAATAAAGTAGAGGAAAACAATGCACTGTAGTGAACTGGATGAATTAGACATTACACAATTAAAGGCAGGAAAAACCATTAGATTAATTTATGATCCCATAAATATGTATTATAAATGATTTGACTACAGTTGTAGCTAGGTTATTTAAGTAAAGACACTTAACAAATAAATACCTACATATTAAACTACAAATACCTATCCATGCTCATGATGTAAAATCACATTAATAATTTATATACTATGAAGTGATGACTGATGGCCGTGAGCTACGGATGGAGGAAGAGACTCACAGCCCTCTGTTCAGGGAGAAGTGCCCACTTCAGGTATTCTACATACTCTACAGAACGGAGGTAATTACAGGGCCCTTTAAAGTCCACTCTCCCTTGGTCTCCATCGTTAGCCAGTCAAGATAAAAATGAAGAAACAATTACTCTTTTGCCCTGCTTCTGTTTGTTTCTGTGTAAAGAAAGGATTTACTAACATGAAGCAGAAGAAACAAGAGTGTTTGAAGGGTCAACAGGTACACCCAAAGAAGTTTGAAGTGAGGATTCAAGCAGTGCGTTTTAATCCTTGTACAAAACCTTCCCATGTGCATCCAAGCATGAATTTATCAACAAGATTCTATTAAACTCTGAAGGTCTAATGGAGAGGACAAAGGCCCAGAGTCCAACCAGTACATGTCTGTGTATAGCCAAATTACATCCAAGTCAATGTTTATTGTTTAAGATCTCTGTGTTCAATAAAAATTGCATCTCTCAGACCAACCACTGCACACACTTACACAGAAACAGAATTTTCAAGGACAGCTGTCATCTTTCATACATGATAATTGCCATAATTTTCTCTCTTCTATTTATTCTCTTGTACTTTATTTTATTACGCTATATAACATTTTAAAATGTTTCCAACCCATTGAATTAATTCTTGATCATGGTCCCAACTCCCTATTTGAAAACTACTGAATTAAAATATCTCTGAAATTCTGAAATTATTTAGTTGTATCTATTAAATATAGATAAGAATTTATAATAATCTGACTTCCTGGATTACCAGTTGAGATAAGAATTTATAATAATCTGACTTCCTGGCTGACCAGTCAGAATCTGAACCTGTGCCCACAGTACTTGGAAGGTAAGAACACAAGTTCTAGTGGGTCTGCCCAGGGTGGCTGGACCTTAAGGTTAGACCCAGAACTCTCCTTTCACTTTCCTTTGTTTATTTCCTGTTACTAGTTTCTTCACTTACATAATACTTGGCAAAAGAAAACACTGTTTTCATAGGTGTTTTGGTGCTTAAGTGTGTGTGTGTGTGTGTGTGTGTGTGTGTGTGTGTAGGGGGTAATTGGACAAAGTTGGAGAAAGAGGTACATTTGGAAGTGACATTAAAGGCCCTTTCCAAGAGATGCTGCAAATACATTTTCTTTCTTTCTTTTTTTTTTTGGAGCAAATTTGCTTAAGTGTCAGCAATTTTGACTTTTTATGACCCCTTTAAGTCCATGAGAGCATACCTAGCCATTTTTATTTATAATTCAGGACTTGTTTTTTCTTAAAGAATAAATTATACAATAGCAGACACATGGTGCATGAAGGAAATAATTGATGAGATGGATTTCATTAAAATGAAAACTTTCACTTTGTAAAAGTTGGTGCCCAGAATATGAGCGTGCAGCCACAGACCTGGAGAAGATATCTGCAGACACATCTGATACAGGACTCTTAAACAAAATACACAGTAACTCTTAAAACTCAGCAATAAGGGAACAGACAACCAAATTAAAAAATGGGCAGAAGACCTGACTAGACATCTCACCAAAAAAATAGGTATGAAAAGTAAACACATGAAAAGAAGCTTACATTCATGTGTGTTTAGATAGAAAACCAAGACAATAACATGCCAGAAGACACCCATTAGAGCGGCCCAGATTCAAAACACTGACACCAGAAACTGGTGAGAATGTGGATAACAGGTACTTTCACCCACTGTGGAAATAAAATATGAAACGATTACTTTGAAGATAGCTTGGCAGTATGTTACAAAACGAAATATCCTCTTACCATCCAATCTGGGAATCAAATTCCTTGGTATTTACCAAAAGGAGTTGAAAACTGGTCCATACAAAAACCCACACACAGATTTTTACAGAAACTGCATGAATAATTTCTGAAAATCTGAAGCAACCAAGGTGTCCTTCAGTAGATGAAGGGATAAATAAGGTATCCACTTAAAGAAATGGTAGTCAACACTAAAAAGAAATGAACCGTCAAGTCTTGAAAATACATTTTAAATACATATTATCAAGAGAAATAAACCAGGGGACCAGCAGATGGCATAATGGTTACTTTGCTGGACTCCCATTTAGTGGACTGCAGTTGGAGTCCTGGACCCAGAGGTTTAAAACTCAAATGGGGCACATGTACATGATATTATCCAAAATCCCGAGAGGAGGATGCAGGAGAAGGGATTGCAGGTGGCAGACCCGATAGCTTAAAACTCACACTGGGCACATATGCATGTGTACCCAAAATCCTGAGAGGAGGATGGAGGAGAAGGGATTACAGTGTCGCCATCCTGCTGGGGAGTGATTTCTCACTTTCTGTCTCTCTGTCTCTCTGGTAAGCGCACGTGCTCTATAGCAAAAATCTTTCTTAAAAAAAAAATGAGAGAGAGAAAGAAATAAATCAATCTGAAAAGATTCTTATTACATGATTCCAACTGTAGGATATTATGGAAAGCTATGGAGATGGTGAAATGATCAGTATTTACAAGGGTTAGGGGAGGCAGGGATCAGTGGGCAGAAAACAGGCGTGTTTTAGGGTAGTGAAGCTCCTCTGAATGATGCTCTAACGGTGCATCCGTGTCATTATATATTGGTCCCGTCCATAGAACACTCAATACCAAAAGTCAGCCCTAATGTGAACTGTGGGCTTTGAGTGATAATATTATGTCAATACAAGTTCACCAACAGTAGAAAATAGGCCACTCTCACGGGGGATAGTGATAAAGGGGGCGATCCTGCCAATAGCAGGGGATGACTATAGGGAACAGCTGTACCTTCTTTTCAATTTTGCTGTAAACCTAAATCTAGTCTAAAAAATAAAGACCTCAAGACAAATAAACAATTGGAGAGAAGTATTACAGCAGTAGATCATTCAGAATCTGACCTTCACAACAAATTTACTCAGTGGGGAAGTTAACTCTAAGTTTATATGAAGGTCCTTTATTCGAATCCACCACACACGTACTAAAGGTGCTTTATTTATGCCAGAATTTCATATTAGACTAGCGGCCCCATGAGAATAGGCCCAAGGCTACACGATCTGTAACCACACACCCAGGGCCAAGCTTGGCAGGTATCAATTCAATGTGTGATGAATGAGCTAACTAAAGAAAAGCCACTGTCTTTAAGGGGTAAGTCAAAGACAGTGCAAGCCAAATTCAGGAAAACATTACACTGGTTTGGAAAGGAGAAGACATGTTATGTAAAATGGATACATGGTAAAATTTCATTCTGAATGTTTATCTAGTTCATTAACTTGATTCACACTGAGCACCTTCAGTCTAAAAATCTGAAATCTGAAATGTTCCAGAATCTGCAACATTTTGAGCACTGACACAACATCAGACATGGAAAATTCCATCCCTAGCCTCAGATGATGGGTCACAGTCCAGACACTACGATACAAAAATGCTGTATAAAATTACCTTCAGATTATGCATATAAGGTGTCTATATGAAACATAAATACAATTCATGTTTAGACTGAGTTTCATCTGCAAAACATCTCATTATGTATGTGCAAATATTCCAAAATCTCCCCAAAGGTCCAAGATATGAAACACTTCTGTTCCTAAGCATTTTGGATAAGGTCCCCTCATCCCAAAATGTATTGCTAGAGGGATGAAGGTCTCCTGTTACTGTGGGAACCCCCCTTTATAGAGTGTGTTCTTTGATCAGGAGAATGCTGTCTTTAGAGAATGTTTCATTAACAAAGTGCCAACCTAGTCACTCCACCTTTAAAACGCTGTCCTTTCAGGCATTAATTGCTCTCCAGTAACCTAATTTCCATACTAATGTTCTTAATGAGGTGATAATTTCGAGGTCTCCATGACACTATTGGAGGCCGGTTGAAACATGTCTAGGTCATGCTTACACAAGTGGAGGGAAAGTGATTTTTTATGAATAACATTTTTTCCTCTAGGTTTGTTAAGGAACATTTTGATTGCATGACTCCTCCACTGTGTACAGGTTAAGTTTCTTCCCAGTATGTTTTCTTCTCTCCCCAGCTAGTAATAAAACAAAAGCACGTAAGGCCCAGGAGGCTTCAGTCTGTCTGTTGTCCTTTCCTGTCTCCACATCCTTCGGTAAGAAAGTTTCACCGCTTCCTAAGGAATTGAGAACATGTCCAAGTTCTGAAGTACAGAGGTAGTGAAGGAAAGGACACAGGGTTCACTTGTTTATTCAACAAATGTTTACTGAGCCTGTCCTGGACTAGGCACTGCTGGAGCCCAAGTGGGTTCTGGAAATAGACACGCTTCTGCCATTCGCATTCATGCTTCCAGAGGCTGAATAAGCCTAGGCCAACACAAATCAGAAAACTCTTTTTATTTTTTTTTTAGTTTTTTTTTTCTTTGACTTTTCTTTCTCTCTTTCTCCCTTCCTTCTTTCCTTCCTCCCTTCCTTTCTTTCTTTCTTCATTCTTTCTCTTTCTTTATTACTTTCTCTTCTTTTCTTTCACATCCAATCACTGGATCATTGCAGCATACCAAAAGAATTTTCTCATCATAAATACAAATCAAAACTACAGTGAGATACCACTTAATCCCAGTCAAAATGGGTAAGATGAAAAAAATAAAAAAATGAGTGCTGGTGAGACTACCACTTAATCCCAGTCAAAATGGCTAAGATGAAAAAAATTAAAAAATGAGTGCTGGTGAGACTGTGGTGAAAGGGCATCCTATACTGTTGGTGGAAATGTAAATTAGAATTCAATTAGTTTGTGTTTTACAACTGAAAGAAAAGGCCTAAAGGTCCACTGTGACTAAACTCTGGCCAGGGGGCTTCCTAAATTTAGTCAGTCTCTTTAGAGCATTGATTTTAAAGAACTTGCAATTACAAATTTTCTGTCCCATTGAGATGCAAATATTTTTGAAAGCCTGTTTCCAGTTTTACAGCCCAGGGCTTGGGACTTGCAAGTGATTACTTTGATATGTAATCTTCAAGGAAGACAGTGTTCCCATCCCAGTCTCTGCTCCATGGTAGGTGTCTAACTTCCTAACTTCCTTTCTTTGCTGTTTTTTGTTTTTTTTTTTTTTTTAAACTTTTTGTTTAGGGGAAAGGGGCTTTCTTCAAA
>NW_006159558.1:4452530-4463473 GCF_000334495.1 Tupaia belangeri chinensis | reverse complement strand
CTCCATGGTTGGTTGCTTACTTCCTTACTTCCTTTCTTTTCTGTTTTTTGTTTTTTTTTTTTTTTTTAAGACTTTTGCTATAGGGCAAGTGCGCTTGCTACAGAAACTTCCAAAGAGCCAATCAGCACACAGAGACAGCCTAATTATAGGAACAGTTTCAGACTCAGCAATTAACCTGTGTGCTGGGTCCATCCCATTGATCACTCTGGTACTTTTCTACTCGCTCATCCCAGCTATTGAAAGCTCCACCTCTGTTCAGATTCAGGTCTGGACTCTCTCCCCTATTGCAATAGCCCTGGGTAGAGCTTTTCTAGCCCATTTAACCATGTCTGGTGCAATTTTTGCTTTGAACGAACTCGTGAATTTTGGAACAAGTTATTTATGCTCTCTTAGATTCCACTCTAAAAAAAGTGTTGATCCTAAAACTTGACCTATTTTTTCTAAGTTTATTTCATTTCTTTTTTGACACACAGAGAGCATCAACATGACAGAGTCTTGCCATACCGATATCCTTTCCCCAACCTACCAGCCGGACAGGATCAGAAGCCCATGCGGGCGTGCCCAGGGTGTTCGGGGTGACCTAGGATCCAAAACTGGGCCTCCCATTTGGCTCTAGCATTGCATAGTGGCGCCATGTCACCTACACCACTGCAGCTAAGCTTAACAGGCTCTACGTATCCTATTTTATAAACTGTAATGAATAAACAGGATAAAAATAAACACTTGTGTGAGTATTGAAAATATATAAAATAGTGTCATACAGGAAGTATACACATATATAGTTAAATTTATATATGTCAATAACTAATTTAATAAACCTAATAGTTTATTCATAAATTAGTGTGTAGAATGATTTAAGAAATATTTACCCACTAAAATGCAGTAATATGCTAACTAGTACAAGATACTAACCTAAAGTGATTTTATTTTATTTATTTAAGAGAGATTTTTTGCTATAGGGTGTGTGTGCTCATGGAGAAACTGAGAGACAGAAAGTGAGAAATCTCCACCCACACCTGGGGTGGGGGCTATGATCATGCAGCAATCCCTTTTCTTTTATTTTCCTCTGGATTCTGGGCACACACCAGGTGTGAGGCTTAAGCTGCTGGACCCAGGGCTCAAACTGTGGTTGACTACATGGGAATCCAGTGACATCACCATTAGGCTGTCTGCTGGCCCCCCTAAAGTAATTTTAAGGCTCTACATCACAAGTCCTTGTAGCACATCGACCGAAAACTTTCCTTTTATACAACCAAAGAGAAGCAATGAGTAATACAAGCTGGGAGGCTCCGCTATTTCCCAAGGGGGGAAATAACACCCTACCTTACAGACATAAGTATTCAAGTCCTTGAATTCCTTGTTTCTTCCTGATGAGCTGAAAAAAGAACACTGAGATTGTTCCACCAGAATGTGTTTCCCCCCATGTAGGGTTCACACCCTCGACAAGTACTGACACCACGTAGCAGAAGGAAGTGGGTGTTCTTGGCCACGTGGCCCTGTCTTCTCTCTCAGGAAGGTTAGTTTTCCTCCTTTCCCCATGCCCCAGTGGCTGCAGGCCTACATGCTAACTCAGATTCCCTTGGGGACCCAGGATTGTGCCTAAGACATTTACAAAATGCACACCCATGGTAGAATGATAGAACAGGGAAAATCCCAACTTTGCCCAAGAAGAAAACCTTTGCATGTGTTATTTGGCTCTGAGAATAAAGTAACTGGGTAAAAAAAAAGAAAAAGGTGAGAATAATCTTGACTATAAATTTTAATGAAATGGTATACACTACTAGGATGTGAATGTGCAGCCAAGATGAAAGAGCAATTAGGCCGAGCCACTGTGCTGCAGGGGCAGAGTGTCCACCGAGTGAGACTTGAGCCACCCCAGAGGCCTGGGATTGGGTCCAGGGCCAATTTAAACACACTGGGCTCCAGCAACGACTGTGATCTGAGCTGCCCGAGAGGTTGGGGCAAGGAGAGCTTGCTGGCGAGATCTCGTCAAAGCTACCTCGTCTTTCTGTATGTTTCTCTCAAGAAATAAATAAACTTGTAAAAAAAAAGAACTGGGTCAGCATGTAGCTCAATGTCGAGGGAGCTGGGTGCTGCGTGGCTAACGACTGTTCAAATCTGACCACGGATGCCTGAGAAAAACACTGGGCATGTTCATGTGCCCCAAGTTCTGACAGGATAGAGAAAAGGAGAAAAAAAGATTGCAGTGTGACCACATCCCACTGGGGGATGCTTTCTCTTCTCTTTCTCCCTTATGTGTGCCCTGTAGCATGAAAAAAAAAAAAAAAGATGTGACTAATAAAATAGTGTGCATTCATTTATTCACATTAATTATTTGAAATAAGATGCATTTTATACTTACGGAGTAGCTCAATTCAAATGGGCCACATTTCAAGCATCCATCATCGTTGGGGCCAGGGGCTATGACTTTGGGCAGCAGATATATGGACCTTGGGTTGGATAGGAGTGTCCCAGTGCTTCCCTGAAGGGTCAGTGACTCACCTCCCACCCAGACAGGTGAGGGGTCCACAATCAACAAGAAGAGCTTCGTTTGACTGCAGGTCACATATTGAAACGTATCATAACGTTTCCTTTTGAACAAGAAAACTCATAGAATTGAATTCTAAACAGAAAAGTATTGAGCACCTTTATTTTCCAAATGTGATAAATGTTTATTAGATCCAACAAGAAATATATATGAGGAGAAATGACTATCCTCACTTGGTTGTGGACCTCTGCGTAAGGAGTTCGACTTGCAGAGCAGCACCACGCCACCATGGGAAGCCCAGGGCTCCACACACAGTTGTCCTCTGCAGTGACGCTGAGGTATTATGCATGACCTCCTGACAGAGATGTAGCAAAAATCACTGTGGCTTTATTAGAAAAAGAGCCAATATTTGAGACCTGTCACCATCAGAAAGCAGTTGGCTTTAGGCTGCCATTTGAACATTTCCATAGAAAAGGATTTAGAGAGAGACACAAGCTGAAGCCTTGTGTTGTTGGGGCTGACATGAAGTCCTTTCAGGCAGTAGCTCCCGATGAGCAGCTGCTGACCACTGGAGGAAAGGGCCAGGGTCCCTCACAAAGGTCAAACATCGTGACCCTCCCAAACTGTAGCACAGTAAAGTGATCTGCAAGAATGAACACCGGCAGACTTTTCACACGCTCTCAAGGGAAAACTGTCTCTCATCATTATGTTTTCTAAGCTAAAATATCAACAAGTCACAAGTCAGATGCGTTTGATGGGGTCTGAAGTACATCAATGTTCAGACTGCATTTTATAGACAAGGAAAGTGAAGGTGAAGAAGTTCCAGGGATGTTGCTAAGGACACAATAGTTGACTACGACTTAGACCTTCTTTACTTCCAGACAAGTGCTGGATACAGAGTGTTCAAAGGAGTTTTTGTTTTGAAAGTCTTGGAAGAAATAGACGGTATTTATTACCAAAAAAAAAAAAAAAAATACTGGTAATTATGGGGAAGGGAAGATGGAGAGCCATAGGTTCTTAATCATTTAAAGAGAGTTCATTCTAAGCTGTTTGCATTAAAAGGGGATATATGTTAAAAGACTGTAAATTAGCAATTCAGACTCTCACTTCATAAAATCCAGCTGCTTTTCTGCTACTTTGGGAAGATCTGTGAAAAAGTCAAATGATTTGTAAAGTGTGTTTTAACAGAAAAAAAAATAGCAACTGGCAACCTCAAAAAAAAAAAAAAGAAAAAAAGAAAAAAAAAGGTCTTGGAAGGGCAATATGCAACTCCCTAGGTGTGCATCAGTAAAGGGATGGTTTATGGGTCCTGAATGGTAACTAGGCTAATAAAACAGTATTTAACTGGTAGTTGTTGGTCAGAGTACGGACGAAGCAATGGTTTATTTATTTATGCAATTATGATTACTTTATCAGATTACTCATTACACAGCCGATGTGCAGATGCAGCTAAGACCAGAGCACATCTGACTTTTCCACTGGGCATTGGAGGTCTTACTCCCTTGAGGTCAGGAACAAATAAGAGGATGAAGTGATAGAAGTGTTTATTAT
Source organism: Tupaia belangeri chinensis (assembly GCF_000334495.1). Classification (NCBI taxonomy): domain Eukaryota; kingdom Metazoa; phylum Chordata; class Mammalia; order Scandentia; family Tupaiidae; genus Tupaia; species Tupaia belangeri. The sequence goes on along the minus strand of NW_006159558.1, from coordinate 4,459,434 downwards.
AGTTTTACTGGAATAAGGTAAAGACCCTGTTCAAGGTTTGTTGAAGCAAAAATATTTAAAAAGAAAAAAGACTGATATCCCCATTGGCCTTAGGGAAGCTAATTTTTTAGGGGAAAATTAGACAGTAGTGGCTAAGAACTTAATACTCTTGTGTCTGTTCAGTGTTTCCTACCTGAGCTCCTCCCATTAACCCTCTATTCACCCCACACCCATACAGTCTCTAGTAGCTATACTTGTCCTCCCTACTATTATATCTTTAGACCTTTCCATTTCTGCCACAGTAGTGAGCAGGGATATACAGTGTTAGTCTTCCATAGTCTTTATGCTAACCACTCTGGCTCCCTTTGGTGGGAAAGAGGGGCAGAATTAGAAAAAATAAATATGCACTTGCCAATGAATTTTCTTTACTTTCTCTCTCTCTCTCTCTTTTTTTTTTTTTTTTGAGAGATTGTTGCTATAGGGCACATGTGCTCAGTGGAGAGACAGAGACAGAGAGACAGAAAGTGAGAAATTATCTTCCACAGGGGACGGCCACACAGCAATCCCTTCTCCTCCCTTTCTCTTCTCAGGATTTTCGGCACACACAAACATGTTCCCAACATGAATTTCAAGGTGCCAGGTCCAGGACTCAAACCACTTTCAGCCAGATGGGAGTCCAGCACCTGAACCACTCTACCACTGGCTGGCTCCATCAATAAATTTTCAATGAAGAGAAGAAAAGGTCTCTGGTGAGTAGTGACTATTATTGTTATTATTATGGTGATTATTAGAAGGAAAAGGTCTCTGGTGAGTAGTGACTATTATTATTATTATGGTGATTGTTGGTATCACAGACTTCTAGAATTTTCAGTCACTGCAAAGTTTCAGGAGTGTGTAAAAATAATTCTCTTATCAGAAAGTAAGTAATAAAGAGAAAAGTATAAATGTGGTTAGTTCCAACAGACATTTAGGATCGTTATGATTAAAATATAATTTAAAATGATAGTTTTAAACTTTTTGTACTTACATGTGGAAAAGCAGGCTGTTACACTTCGTTAAATCTCAAACAATGCGGCCCAATCTCTGTGGTGCAGTTGGCAACCTACTGACTGTAGAGCTGGAAGCCACATGCAAACCATGATTGAATCCCCAGCTCATTCATCCTGAAAATAAACCAGGCACACATACACTCATGCCCAGAATCCTGAGGAGCGAGAGGACTAGAAGGGGGTGTTTCTCTGTCTCCCTCTCTCCCTTTCTCTACCTCACGTGCATATGTTTGCTCTATCACAAACATCAAAACTCGCAATGAAATCATGAATGTCCAAGCAGTATCTAAAGTGAAAAATCACCATCCCTTATGGGTATTCTGACTTAAATCCAGATCACCCTTAAAACCTTGAGAAAAAAATCTCAATAAATACCCAGGTAAATGAATCTCCTAAATTACAGAAAGCATTTTTAGAAGTCAGAACCAATGTATAGTTCCATTAAGCTTCACCACAAAAGCAAAATAAAATGGAAAAAAATGCTCCAAACTGCAGAGGGTGTGTTTTTGGTTTTGGTTTTTGCTCGAGGGAATGTGCACTCATGAGAGAGAGAGAGAGAGGAGAGAGAGAGAGAAATCACCCCCCGGGGGAATAGCTAAGCCTAGATCACTTCTCCATTCTCTTCTTGAGATTTTGGGCATGCATGCACATGTATCCGGTGTCATTTTCAAACCCTCTGGTCCAGATCTCAAACCGTGTAGCTGGCTATGTTGGATCCAGCACCTTAATCTCCAAGCCACCTCCTGGCTCTGAGGATAGGGGTTTTAAAAATATTCAATATACACGAAATTCATTGACTTCTTTTTATTTCTCCTCTTACTTATCTTATAGCTTAAGGAAATATTTATGCTTTTTGCACACTGACTTTGCAGAAATGATACCTGTGTTAGAAATAAATAGCCCCTCTGATATCGGTGGCCTTTGACAAAGCATAGAGACTCACTGTGCACACTGAGGCTACTAACCCAGAAAGCTCAAGGACTCATTTCGGATTGGGGAGGTCTGGAGTGCTCGTCTCCAGTTCACCTCCTACTGCTGTGTCTGAGAGGCATTGTTAGGGTTTGTCTCACTGACAGAGTTACTGCAGAGTGAAAGAAAGCCTTTTGTATTTGCATCTGTTACTGTTCCAGGCCTTATCAGTGTGGTAATGATGAAATACCCTCTTGTACTCACTGGGTGGCTTGTCGCCATAGAAACAGATCATTATATAATGTTCATCAATTCAGCTGGCCCTTATCCCAAAGCAGCAGACAGCTAATACGTTACAAAACTTCTTTCTCTTAACTTGTAATTGAGCAAATGAATTAAATTGGTCCTGGCACTGGGATTTTAGCCTTACACTTATGTAGCAGGGAGGAATTAAATGAGGAAAACAGGACTTCCTGGCTAGTATATGCCTGAAAAAGAGATTTTAATTAGCTTTGTTATCTGATTCAGCTGATGGCTTTTTTTTCTCCAAAAAAGAATATGCTAGCCAGTTTAAACAGTCCTTGTCATAAATTATATGCAATCTTCTTTTATCTCAAAGTATTATTTTAAACGTCAGTCTTCTATCCCCTGCTCCTGGCTCGTGATTCCCAGGGAGGCAGACACTGAGGGCCATAGACTGATGTTCACTGTGCTCTCTTGGCTTCCAAGACAGAGCCTGCCTGGGACACACCCGTGAGCAAGCAGAGCACACAGCTCAGTGTGAGGATCTGGGCCCAACAGTGTAAGACTCCCGGCCCCCACCCTTATAGACCGTGGGGCCAAAAGCAGGTGTCGAACATCTCTGTGTCTCCTGCTCCCAGGTGCCTGGCTCTCAGGGCTGAGGGCTGAGGGATGAGTGTACCTGTGAGTGCCGACACAGGCTGGGCAGAGAGGGCTCACTAGACAAGGATTCGCTCCTCTAGCACTGTTGCTGCCATTGTGGATACAGGACCTGCTCAGGTTCTGTGTTCTGGCCTCTGTCGGTTCTTGCCACCAGAAGCCAGGAGGCGATGTGATAGTTCTTTTACAGTGGCCTCCACTGACTTACTTAAAAACAAAACAGAACAAAATATTCCTTGAAGAACTCTATGTCATGAGTTTATAGCTTAAAAGAAAATTTGCCACTACATTTCCTGTGAATATAAACCAAATTGTATTTAAAACAAGAGTGTGATCAGTAGATCCTCTGGGCATCCTTTCTAAACTCTCATTTAAACCTATGACTTAAATGTAACTCCAAGCAGACTGAAAACCATTCTGAGAAGGCAATTCAAGGTTCTGAAGGGAAATTACTTGCCGTAGATTTATCGCATCTAAATTACAAAATGTTGGCAGCCCTTCTCTGATCGTCAGGAAGACAGAGTTTAAAGAACGCTCTCACTCCCAGTGGTGAAATTTATACTGTGTCTTTTCCCATTAGTGTGGGTTGGGATCATTTAGGAAAATCTATGCAAAGTACTTTTAAACATCATTAATTTAAAAGAAAAAAGGAAGCTGTGTACTTGATGGAATAAAAACTTTAATTTGTCATTTTTCTGAGTAGCTATATTATACCAATTATAAACTAGTGGTTGACATTCCAAGATTTTGGTAGCTAAAATTTTCTTGTGTTTTCTTCACACATGATCGTACCCATTCTCATGGCTTCAATGACAATCTGAGCTCTCTATTAATGTCCTAAACCTCTCTTCTGGTTTCACAAGATCTCTAAACATCCTACCTATCACATCCAGCTGAAACTCAGCTCATTCCAAAACAAGAGTCTGTCTCCCCTCTGCACATCCACCGGAAATCCTAGTTTCATTGTTAGGATAAAATATTCACTCTGACCCATCCTACCTTTCAGCTTCTGCTCTTCTCTCCACCCACAGCTCAGGCTAACTGCTATCTCACCATCTCCTCCCCGAACACCTCATGCCTTTTCTGTATCTGTGTATTTTGCATACTCTGCCTTCTCCAGGAGCTCCTTCCCTACCTTCTCTGCTAGGCAACCACCTCCCCCCTTCCAAGGGCCAGTTCCCAGTCTCTGCTCTGGGTCCTTTCTGATCTCCAGCAAGGTCAGCACTGCCAGAATCTTTGAGCTCCTGGAAAGTTCATCTTATTCAGCTCATGTAGTGAGTTGGGCTAAACTGTAGAATAAAGATCTGCATTTCTTTTTTATGGTATGATTTTTTTTTCTTGGAATCAAGTGCTGAGTTTTATTCTTATCCATGATATCTTCAATTTTTTCAGGACACAAAATATTGTCAGTCAAGCTTTATTGACAAAATGAAAATATTTTAAAATTCCAAAATTATGCTTTGGAATCAATCTTTATGCTCAGATTAAAATTGTTTTTCACTTTTCTTGATTACTACTAAGGAGCAGCAAAAGAATAATCACAATTCAAAAATTCTTTCTTATCTTGAGAATGTGAAGCGTCTGAAGCTCACAGGTTGTCCCTAGATTTCTACACACCCCTCTGGTTGTCCACAGCACTGAATGATACTTGAGAGATAGAAGCAGATGAAGGGTGAGAGTGGGCAGGAACTTGACAAGGACAACTTGACAGGACAGCCCAGAGAGGTGCAGTGGGTCCCAAACTTTATGACCATGGAAGGTACTCAGGGAGTTTGCTAAAATGCACATCTTAGGTTCAAACCCTGAAACTGGGTGTCAGATTCTGTCTGGGATACATGAGCTACAGTAAATGACGTCAGGGAGTTTGCTAAAATGCACATCTTAGGTCCAAACCCTGAAACTGGGAGTCAGATTCTGTCTGGGATGCATGAGCTACAGTAAATGACATGTCCCGAATTCCATTGGCCATGCTCTTCTAGCCCAAGCACGAAGGAAATCTGGCCAATCTGAGAAGCTCTAGCTGCTTCCCTGTCCTGCCCTCCCACCTGGGCCCAAGCCTGTGTATGACACTGTCCTACTGGGAAAATGCAGTCGAGACAGAGCTTCTAGGGACTAGAAATGTATAGCCAGTCACTGAGGAGACAATGGGGAAGACAAGCTTATTCTTTTCAACTATATCATGAAGGATGAACAGGTATGTACCAGGGAGAGAAGAAAATGAGGGCGTGTGAGGGAGGGAGTTTATCCTGATTGTGCTATGGAAGATTAGGGATCATGGTTCAAGAACATGTAGAGTTCAGTGCCATGTAAAATGGAGGTGCATTGGGTTGGAGCCAGAGAATCTTTATCTGTCCCCATCTGCCTCTTTATATCTGTCCCCACATGCTCAAAGCTTATATACGGTTTGAGTCTCTGCATTTGTTACAAACCATATAAAGTTGTCATGGGGAACTGTCTGATTTTGAATAAAGAGAGGCATTCCGCATTGCATGTGTTACTAATTTTATTAAATATAATTAAAATACTGCAATGCACTACAAGAACTTGCACAACATCTTTAAAAATGGATGCAGAGTTGGAAGTTCGGCCAGAGCAACACTGAAACCTGGAAATGGCCCACATGCCAGCCTATGGAATAATGTTAAGTCCAGGTTACCAAAGCACATTATATGGTAGAAAAGATGAGGACACCTTGGTTATGAACATAAACCTGGGCAAATCTCTTAAAAATAATGTGAATGGGAAATAGCAAGTCATAGAAGAATGCATATCTCCCATTACCTTCGGGTCAGACCCCACAGAACTAGGTGTCAGTGCAACCAAAGTTACATGGTGAAATGGTAAAGGAAAGTAAAGGTTCATGACCATTATCCAAAGAAAGCAGAAGACAATGGTTTAGATGAATAATCAGAGTAGATATCAAAGGTACTGGTGAGGTTCCAGTGGGTCATGTGGTGTACTCATTGTATTAATTACTTTATGCTCAACAAGTGTGTTCAATGCAGTAGTATTTAAAACTTTATTCATGTAACCTTCAAAGAAGTGCAAATGTACACATAAGAAGGAAGTCTTGACCATCACCAAATTCCACTTTAATGTAGCCAGGATCTTCATCACATCGGCTCTCAAGTGTTCACATGGAGAAAAACAAACTTAAATTGTGACACACTAATGCAATGTGAAGCTAAAATATCCTGCCACTGGATATGCCCCATGCCAGTGACAGAACCCAGCACCCCTCCACTCACTGGTTCTAGTGCTGACTTTCCAGAGTGGCTTTGATCTCTTCATGGGTGACACTTGCCTGTGACTCAGGTGGCATCCCAGTCCAGCATGTACTGGGCAGAAGTAAATTACAAGTCTCCACTGAATTCACTGCATTCCCTAACTGGGGTCTGGCTGGCTTAGGGGCAGCCTAGTTCCAACACCTGCAACCACCAAAGCGATGAGGGGTCCAGTCTGACAGTGGCAGACAGAGGACCCAGTGAGAAGTCAGTGCTTAGAGCTGGGGCAGGAGGAAGTAAGTGCCAACTACAGGGTACTAAGTGGTCCCCAGCTTCTGGGACGGGGAAGTGTCACCTGACACAAGACAAAGTACAGACATTGGAGTAAAGAATTAACCACAGGTCACAGAGAAGATGTCAAAGGCCAGGTCACCGTACCTAGGCGAGAGGATGGAGCTGAAGCAGGACAACAAGCCAGCACTGAGTTGGAACCTTCTATTTCCCTAATGGTCTGAGTTTGAGGCCAGGGAGGTCCCATATCTGAAAAGCCTAGACATGCAGGTGAAGGAATCACCACCATAAAAGTGAGAGGGTCCCTGAGACTATCCACCAGGTGAATCGCCAGGGGTCAGCAGTTCAGCAACACCCAAGACAGATTAGTCTGGGGGCACAGAGGATAGCAAACTGAACTGCAGTGCAGGATGCCACAAACCCAGTAGTGGGTTTGAATCCCTGGTCTACTTGAAAACATGGCAGATGCCTGCCCCTGATCCTGATGAGCTAGAGGCCTGGAGAAAGGGGATCCGTGAGAAGACCCCATCGAGGGTGTTTACTCACCCTCTC
>NW_006159558.1:4440687-4452518 GCF_000334495.1 Tupaia belangeri chinensis | reverse complement strand
ATGTGCATGCATTCTCTCTCATGGATAAAATAATTGAACTTTTAAAAATAAATTAGCCTAAGGCAACTGGCTCTTATCCAATCCAAGAAGAGAAAAAAAAATGAAAACTTCCCAGAGATATTTTAAAATCCCAACTGTATAATCAATATCATTTCTAATTGAAGGTAAAGTTGTACTTTAACTCAAAGAGAAGCAGCTCATTATGAAAATTACCTTCTAAGGACCCCATTTACCAAGGACAAGTCAGGGCCTTTGTGGTTGAAATTATTTTTCACTTTGAACCAGTGTTCTTTTGCTAAGTGCAAGGTCAGGTTTTAAAAATTAATTAAATGTTCATATCAAGTTTCTGAACGAAGCTCTAAACTCTAAACTAATTAAGTGTAGAGAATACTTACAATACTGAGGGTGAGATTTTTCCCACCAAAATTCCAAAAAGATATTTAGATATTCAAATAATTAACTGCTGGAAGTTTTGTCCTTTGGAAAAGCACATGAAAAATGCTTTTTATAAAAAACCTTTTGGGGGTCAGCATAGTGGCTGGGGCACTAGATTCCCACACGGCCCACTGTGGTTTGAGCCCCAGATCTGAAGGCTTACTTTCTCACTTTCCCTCTGTCTCTCTCTCTCTGTCCCTCTCTGGTGAGCACATTTGCCATATAGCAAATTTTAAAATATATATATTAATAATAAATAGGACTAGATAAATAAGACTTTAAAAAAAACTTTCAACTGGGCCAGCGGGTGGCATGGTGGTTAAGGCACTGGACTCCCACATGGTTGACGGTGGTTTGAGTCCTGGACTCAGTGTGGGGGCCCATATCCCAAGATGAGAATGGAGGGGAAGGGATTGCAGCATGGCCATACCCCCAGGAGCTGATTTTTCACCTTCCTTCTCACTGTCTCTCTCTGGTCAGCACAAGAATCCCATGACAAAAATCTTAAAAATAAAAAAAAAAAAATCTTTTAACTAATTTGGGACAATTAAAACCTACTTTTAGTGGGCTCAAACCAGGATCACTTTAAGTTCTGCTTAGCAATTGGAGATAATTCTCAGTATTTTCCTCACTAAGTAGCAGTGTTTACACAGATTTTTTTAGTTCAAGAAAGAAATCTTACCCAGTTTTCTTTTCCTCTCTCTGAAAATCAATTTTATTTTTGAAAGGGTTGTATGTTTAACTGGTTTTGTTGTATTTTTCTGATGCTAAGGATTTGGATTAAGAGCAGGAAATTGGAGCTATAATCTAAACATTATTCTAATCTCAAATCTGCCTGCAAGGTTAGGTATATTTTAAGTGTTGCAGGCTTTAGAAATCCACATTGCCATTGAATGCACTTGGATATAGAGTTTTTTGGTACTTGAGTTCGCTGGAATTATGTCAATGGGTGATGAACCGTTGAACCAATAGTGGCTTTCGTTCCACTTACTTAGCACTTACCAAGTGTTGCCAACCTACAAACTTTAAAAAATAGTTTTCTTTATAGTGACTTTTATTTGGTTTTCCAGGATCATTGTTTTCATAATTATAATTTTGGGTATTCTTGTCTTCGGGTAGTTGGTGAAGACTACTGATTCCCCATCAATGTCTCCTCAGCAAAACTCATGCCCTCAGCTTCTAGAAGAAGACGCTTTCTTACCTAAAGGCTAAATCAGGGAGTCACACGAGAACAGGGCTTCTCATGGCCTAGCTGCTCACACTGGCCTACCCATCTACGCATTCTCCCAACCCTTGGCAATGATCATCGTAATGACGGTGTCACCTAAATCGTCCCCCAGCAATGCCCATTGGTGAGGGAAATTCCATTTAAAAATCATCACAGAAATTGTGAGAAGCATATTTTGCCTAATGACATGATTCAAGAGAAGCAATAAAAATATAAATCAACATAAAAATGGCCTGGTTATTGCCTCTTTGTGGGATTATTCTGTGACTAGTTTTTAAGCCAATCAGGAAGGAAAGAAAGGAAGAAGAAAGGAAGGGAAGAGTAAAGACAGAAAACGATAGAAAGTTCTGACTTTTTATGCTGATATGCGTTCAAGCAGCTATTCCCATGAGCTCAGGAAGTGTTCCCTTTCAGACTTGGCTGCTAATTGCGGTGCCTTCGTAAAACTGCTTTTCCAGACTGCAGTTTATTTCCAGCATCCTGTTGGAAAGGGGACTGAAAATGTGCTTGGTGGTGCATGGGGAGATCTGGAGAAAGTCCACGCACTTTCCTGGATTCCAAGCCAGAAGCACGACATTAACTATTACACATTGGGCCACCAAGTGGCATGGTGGTTAAGGTGCTGGTCTCCCACACGGCCGACTGCAGGTTTGAATCTGGGACCTAATGGCTTGCTTTCTCACTTTTTCTGTCTCTCTTTAGCGAGCCTGTGTACCCTGTAGCAAATTAAAATAATAATAATAATAATAAATGAAATTAAATAAACAATTCTTTTTTTTTCCTTTTTCTTTTTTTTTTTTTTTTTAGGGGTTTTTGTTATAGAGCGCATGCCCCCCCCAAGAGACAGAGAGACAGAAAGCGAGAAATCATCCTCCAGGGGGTTGGCCACGCCGCAATCCCTTCTCCTCCATTCTCCTCTCGGGATCTTGGGCACGCATGCATACGCGTCCAGCGTGTTTAAGCCACCGGGTCTGGGACTCAAACCGTAGTCGACTACATGGGAGTCCAGAGACATAGCCATTACGCTAACTACTGGTCCCATTAAATAAATAATTCTTAAAAAATCACTATTACACATAATTCTTATTTCTAGGCTTGTCAAATCTTCTTCTTTTATTATTTAAGAGAACTTTCCAATCCCATTTCCTCTGTGAAGATTTATTTAAAATAACTGGTAGCTGATAAAATCAGATAAAGATGCTGAAGAAAACTACGGACATGTGCCTTGTTTGAATATAGACACAAATTTCTTTAACAAAGTACCACCAAACCAAATAAAATGGCATACCAAAGCAATTGTACAGTATAGGTAAGTGGAAATACAAGGTAGGATTAACACAAAAATTAATTAGTGAAATATACGATATCAGTAAAGTATGGGCCAAAGAACATGGTCAAGTCAATTTACACAGAAAAGTTATTTGACAAAATACATTTTTCCATAATAAAGACAGCCACAGAAAATTGAAGAGAATTTCCTCAGTGTAATAAAGAGTATCTTTCTTTTAAATTTTGAAGAGAGATTTTTGCTGAAGGGTGCATGCTCTTGCCAGGGAGGCTGAGAAAGACAGAGAGACAGAAAGTGAGAAATCACCCCTCAAAGGGGATGGCCACCACAATCCCTTCTTCTCAATTCTCCTCTTGGGAATTTGGGTATGTGCTCACATGCACCTAGCGTGAGTTTCAAGCTGCTCAGTTCGGGACTCAAGCTGGGACTGACTAGGCAGGATTCCAGCAATGTAACCATTATGCCATCTGCTGGGTCCAAGAGTATCTATTTTTTAAAAACAGAGTTAATGTCAATGGTGACCTTGGAATAAATTATATGAATGGTATTGGTGGCCTTAGTCTCTTCACGGTAACAGACCGAGGCTCTCCCTCTAAGATCAGCAATAACCAAGGATGTCCATACCTGTTACTTCTACTCAGCACTGTACTGGAGGTTTTAGCAAGCTATTAGATAAGAAAATGAGACACAAGGTATCCAGATTACAAAGGAAATAAAGCTATCTCTGTCTCAAAACAGAATCTCAGATTTTGGAAATTCTAAGAAATATACTACCAAAATACTAGGAGTAATAATAAAAATTCTAGCTTCCTACTGTCTCCTCTGTCACTCCTATTTGAATTGACCGCAAAGAAAAACTTAGCTTTTTATTATATTATTATCTTTCTTGACTGCACCAGGGCCCTGCCTACAGCTGACCACACTCCACACTCTGAGTTCTGCTGTTCCCCTCACAGGTGCAGGCTGGCTCCTCCTCAGTTCACGCCCAGCTTCAGTGGCACCTCAGAGGCTGCCCTGACAGCTAAGCACAGGAATCTCCAGGTGCTGGCTCCGACATCACTCCGTTTGCATCCAGGGCATACGGTCCTGATCACTTACTGGGGATGCACCTTATTAGTGGCTTGTTTATATCTGCTGTACCCATTAGAGTGCAAACTCTAAGACAGCAGGACAACGGTAGTCCATCCACCACCTCACTCGCCCAGTCAATTGAACTCCATGCATAGTCAAGGTGTGATAATACGATCGACTGTGTGAGTGAAATAGCAAAGTGATAAGTGTACAATAATAAGATGGTTAATTTTTACAGAAGAATACAGACTATTATTAGGATGAAATAAGATATTTGTTCTCTTAGAAAATACCAGTAGTTTGGAAACTGAAAGGTAAGCAGGTCGTTTGCTGGAGAAAGAATGGGAAGGGATGAGGAGAAGGTGGGTGCAGTTGAGGACGAGAGATCCTGACCGGGGAACACCTGGGGCGCGGAGGCCCTGTGAGCGTGTGGAGCTGTGAAGTGGTCCCTGGAGCAGCCTCCAGTACTCCCCGGATGCCAGCATCCGCCACACTCCAGGATGCTCTGGGGACAGAACAGGTCTAATGGGCCTTGAGCATTTCCCTTCAGATTTTCAAAAAGTGCTATTATCTGTACTTTAGGGAATGATTCTAGGAAATTTTCCACATGCCCACCGACGACCAAATAGTTTGCTGTATAATCTTTGGACCAATCAGAAAGCACCGTGATTGCAGGACTGTATTTCACGTAACGACGCCATCTAACAACGCTCTAGAGGGTTAAATTACCCAAACTGAAATGGCTTTGCCAAGAAATGGCTTTTATTATGAAAAGTTAAGAAGCAATAGGGAGGGTACTACGTACTGGATTATCTTTCCAAGTAAAAGTGTAAACAAAGTGTAAAAAAGAGTGAAAACGTTTGACCGAACAGGAAGCACAGAGGATGGCTGAGAGAGGAGCATCGTGAGTTTTGCAGGTGGCGAGGAAAGCAGGCACACCCAAAGCCTAGACCCAGCTAAACGTGTGGGGTGGCAAACACGACCTGGGCAGGGGTAGAAAACCCCTGGGGGAGGGGCGCCTACCTGTGGCCAAGTAGATGATGTGGACGAGCGCGTCTCGGCCCTGCACCACGTCCACCACCACGTGGGAGAAGCGGCTGTCGTCCTCCAGGAAGGAGGGCGCGGTGCTCACGGGCTGGACCACGTCGTGCATCAGAAGGAACTTCTGGGCGTCCTGCAGGTTCCTCTCCGTCAGGTTCACGTACAGGCCCTGGTCCACGGTGCCGCACTGCGAGGGAAGACAGGCGAGCTCAGTGCGGAACCTGCCGCCTCCACACCCTGGGGCTCCCGCACCTCGCAGGAGGGAGCTTGGAAACCCCTGAGCCAAGAACGCCTCTGCATGCCGGACAACTGCGCATCCCATGTCCCCAAGCCCCCTGTTTAATGTCCCTCCCAGTGTCGATCTGAACTCACCACATCTGGGGAGTCTCTCAATGGAGGGAAATGATCAGAAGTGAAAAAAGACAAGAGTGGAAGTTATTACCGACTTTAATTTGAACGGCAGAAGCATACACACTGCTCAGCATGTTTTAAGTCACTTGAGACCTCTCTGTCTAAGTGCATATTATTATATCTGTCTGATAAATCAGGTTACCCAAATTGAAAATGCAGCAATCAGGAACATCATATGGATTTATTACTTTCCTTCTTGGAGCAATGGGCCTGTAAGAGGAAGAATTACTCGCCTTTCATCTGGAGAGCATAAGGTACTGTCTGTGCTTGCCTAGGCTCTGTACTGTTACTCCCAGTCACCTACGAAACAACCTTAGTTAAAGTACAAATTTCCTAGAGGTCTGAGAAATACCATGCCAAAGTTTTCATAGTGAGGGGGAGGAGGAATGGGAGCGATAAAAGAGAGAATAAGGAAGGAAAGAGGAAAAAGAGGAGAAAGAAATGCTCAAGGAAAGGAAGAACTTGAGCAGGGAATAGGTACCTACTGGGAGAAAAATCAGAACGTTACTGAGAATTCAATGTAGAGCTGCATGGCAGAGGCTCACCGGGCACTGTGTATGATGTGATCTGATGAGGAAAAACAAAAACGGATTTAGAAGTGGTTAGGTTTTCCTGGATCAGAGGGCTGGATCATGAAAGCACCAACTGTTTAAAATTTATTTTCATTAATTTTAAATACTGGTAAAAACAAAATAATGACTGATTATCATTAGAATTTTATGCAAGTTGGTTTCATAAAAATCAATGTCTCTGTTCATAAACTTATCCATTCCCTTTGTTTATTATTTCTGTTTTTGTTTGTGACAAAAGAATTTAACATAAAATTCACCTTCTTAGTGATCAGCCAGAACTAGGAACGGGATGGTACCCTGCGCTTGACTCCTGGGATACCAGGCAAAGTTGCGGTATTAAACCAGGTATTGGGCCTGGCAGATAAAATTCACTTAATACCAACAGTCACTAATTCTTTAGTTTTTTTTTTTTTTCTTTCCCCCAGCCATTTTGTAGCATGCAGTACATTTTATCAAGTGCTATCCATTCATCTTCTACTTTATCTTTTATTTATTTATTTATTTTTCTTGAGAGAGTTTTGCTACAGGGCATATGTGCTCACTAGAGAGACAGAGAGACAGAAAGCGAAAAGTCATCCCCCAAGCGGATGGCCATGCTACAGTCCCCTCTCCTCCATTTTCCTTTGGGGATTTTGGGCACCTACACACATTTACTCGACATGAATTTTAAAATGCCAGGTCTGGAACTCAAACAATGGTCAACTAGGTGGGAGTCCAACACCTTAACTACTATGCCACCTGCTGGCCTTATTTTCTATTTTTAAAAAGCATTATATTTTTGAACCTCTGGCCTATTATAGAGAGAAGTATTTTTAATCTTACTACACTTTTTTTTTTTTTTGGAGAGGTTTTTGCTATAGGGCACGTGCGCTCGCCAGCCAGACAGAGAGAGACAGAGAGACAGAAAGCGAGAAATCACCCCCGAGGGGGGATGGCCACGCTGCAATCCCTTCTCCATTCTCCTCTTGGGATCTTGGGCATGCATGCACACGCACCTGGCGTGAGTTTAAGTCACCGGGTCCAGGAATCAAACTACGGTCGACTACATGGGAGTCCAATGACATAGCCATTACGCTAACTGCTGGTCCCTAATCTTACTACACTTTTAAATCATATAATGTCATATAATTTTTAGGAGTAATATATTAATTCCCACCTGATCTTCAAGCTGCATTTCATACAGTGGACACTAGGTCATATTTCAGGATCATTTCCTGAAGCAAGAAAAGAAAAACCCACAACTGTCCTCAGGTTTATTAAAGTTTATAACAGTTGATATGATTACATCTCTGAAAGTAAGACTGGTGATATGCTTAGTCTTCATGGACTAAGATAATAATATTGTTTTAACAATAGCAGGTGCATCTTGGTTCTAGCATTGTAAGAGTTGATGAAGTTCAGGGTACACGGAGCAGGTCCATAACCACTCAGCCATGTACTTTGAAATCAACATATCGTGAACAGACTTTTACTCACTTTCTTACTCCATTCCATCTTGCCTCAAACTGCATTGAGTCCTGATGAATAGGTTTGAGCTCAAATTAACACACCCATCTGCTTGGTCATTAAAAAAAATTTTTTTATGCAGGTCCATAACCACTCAGCCATGTACTTTGAAATCAACATATCGTGAACAGACTTTTACTCACTTTCTTACTCCATTCCATCTTGCCTCAAACTGCATTGAGTCCTGATGAATAGGTTTTACCTCAAATTACAGGCCACCCATCTGCTTGGTCATTAAAAAATTTTTTTTTATTTACATCTAATCACTATACATCTTTACAGTGTCCAACATGCTTTTCCCAGCATGAATATGGTACATATTTGTCAAGTCAAAGACAATCCCATATAGGGACTAGCAGTTAGCATAATGGCTATGTCACTGAACTCCCATGTAGTCGACTGCAGTTCAAGTCTCGGACCTGGTGGCTTAAACTCACGCTGGGCGTGTGCGCGTGTGTGCCCAAGATCCTGAGAGGAGAATGGAGGAGAAAGGATTGCGGCATGGCCATCCCCCCTGGGGAGTGATTTCTCGCTTTCTTTCTCTATCTTTTCAGCGAGCACACACGCCCTATAGAAAAACTTCTTAAAAAAAAAAAAAAAAAAATCCCATGTACAATATCATCAGCAGAAAACTTTTCATTTTTTGTGTCTATTGAATGTTTTTTTCCCCCAATCCCTTACATTCCACTCCCTGTCACCCACTCCTTCCAATACTCTCTAGCATCTACAATTGGCTTCCCCACTAATATACATTTTAGTTGTCTTATTTCCCCATTTTAACTCCATCAGTTACGATTTGCAATTACTGAAAATGCAAAGAATATTCCACATGTATTCCTATTGGGACTACAGCCACAAATGGAATATATTTTTAAGGTGCTGTCTACAGTAATTCCTGAATTGCAGTTGACTAGTTTGTTTTACTTAAATGAGATATTTGCATTTGGATAATAAAAATGGTGAACTATATTCCCTAATCACTCTTTTTTCCCCCTACACCTGAATTCCTTTTCTATCTCTCTAATGAATTTACAAATCCTATAATAATACCAATTCTACAGTTGATAAATACATATTGTCTGCAAAAAGTAAGAATAAGGAAAAGAAAAAGCTAATAATTTATTGATGTGATTATTGCTAAAGTAGGCACTTTTACTAGTACTTGTTAGTTCCTCCTGAGGGAGAAACCCGTAGACCAACACTTACCACTGTTACACCTTATAAACACTAACAGGTCAAGTCTATGAAACTGATTTTACAAGATGGTTTGTTGTGAGCCTGCAAATGTATAAAGAAGTGGAGATTACACATTATAGACTCTACACATTATAAATTAATGACCATTATAGCAAGTTTTTATAGACTCCCTAGATCTGGAACTGAAAAGTTTATTGAGTCAGTTTACTATGAAGAATTATATAATAAAACACTAATCATTTAAAATTTCATCATAGACTTCTGTTTTTCAGCTTGGACATGTAGAAAGTTGGAGAGAGGATCACTTAAATGCTTCCAACCAGAAAAAAAGCTAGACAAATTTAAAAATGATGATTTCCTATACCTGCCAAAAACTGTGCATAAAGTAGAAAACCTTAAATTTTGCAAGAGATAAATATGTGCAGAGTGGAATAGGAACTGAGCCTTTTCTGGACTGGGACAGATATCATCAAAAGCAAAATGAACTCTAAGAAGATTCAGCTATACTGAAAAAGAAAATAAATCAATTGCTATAGGTTGAGCACAGGCTAGAATGGGACTGTGAGGTTCCTGGAGTCCAAAGATAAGGGACAGCATTGGGGGGGATCCCATCTTTTTGTTGGCTTTTCCTCCAGGAACTCACTATTAGCTCATAGAAAGGTTGGAGGACCCCAGGGGGTCCTCCTTTCCCAGATTCATTTCTCCCATTTCCATTATTGGTAAAAGTCTTCATTTGCAGGGGAAAGAGGAACAGAAACTGCTGTTTCTTTCAGACTTAGCACAGTGGAAACCAGCAATGGAGCAGAGAGCAGCCACCACTGAAAGGCTCATCTCTTCCATCTCCTATAAGGAAAAAAAACCTTAATCTTCAGGTTAGTTTGGCACTGTCAAGCTGGATTAGAGGGAACCCATTGCAGCTGAGGAAGAGAAACGAAAATTAGATTAATTAAAATTTAGTAATTTTTTTTTTTGGGGGGGAAAGCCCTCTACGCTTGAGAGAGAAGCAGGAGTACACACAGTTTCCACACTCAGATGGAAGAAGACAGGAGCCACTCTTATGGAGGCGCTCCAGGCACCGTGTGCACAGCAGTTAATCAGGACGTCAGCCACCCCCACTCTAACAGGTGAGTTAATACAGCAGAGAAATGCAGCTGGGAGAGCTGCAGGACACAGATTCTCTCTGTCAAGAAGCACAAAGGAGAGATCCACAGCTAGACAGAGAGAAGACAGGAAGAAACCCTTTGGTAAAGGCACTGACACCTAACACAGGGGCCATGGGAAGATAGAGAAATTTGAAGCCTGTGATGCACCTAGGGTAACCATAGCAACAATAATGTTCTAAACCAGACTGATTCCTCATTGGATTAGTGCAGACCACTTCATTAATGACTTAACAGAAGGATTGAAATTCTGAAAAATACCATCTACAATAGCACCAGAAATTTATTATTTATATATAAATCTAACAAAAGATGCATCAGACCTGCTTTCAAAAAGCTACAAAAGATGAATGATAAAAATAAAAGTAAATCTAAACAAAGGGAGATGTATACCATGTTCATGGGTGGAAAGATTTAATATTGCTAATCTATAGATTCAACACAAGCCTCCTAAAACAAACACACAAACAAAAAATCTGTAAGCATCTTTGTAGATATCAACAAGATAATTCTAAAATTGACATGAAAAGGCAAAGAAATAAAGATTTCCTAAATAATTTCAATAAAAGAAATATATTTGGATAATTCATATTCCCTAATAAATATTACCATAAGTCTAAAGTAATTATGACAATATACCGTTTAAAGGAGAAACATAAAGATCACTGGAATAGAAAGATCATAAACAGATACACACAAATACTCAGTTCCTAAGAAATTATGAAGTTAAATTAATTGTGGCAAGTCTCTTCAACAAATGGTCCTAAATAAAACAGTCTGGATTTCAACACAATATCTCAACACATAACCCACATACAAAAATTAATTTAAAATGGATCAAAGGTCCAATTGTCATTGTCAAACCATAACATTTTGAGAAGAAAATGTAGGAGAAAAATCTGCATGACCTAGGGTTTGAAAATAGATTTTTAGATACAAAACGAAAGCATAATACATGAAAAAATGAATGAATTTTGCTTTATCAAAATTTTGAAAATTATCTTTGAAAATTGCTGTTAAGAGAATGGAGAAGTGGGACCAGCAGTTGGCGTAATGACTATGTAGCTTGACTCCCATGACGTCGACCATGGTTCAAGTTCTAGACCTGGTGGCTTAAACTCACGCTGGGCATGTGTGCATGCATGCCCAAGATCCCGAGAGGAGAATTGAGGAGAAGGAACTACAGCATGGCCATCCCCCCCTGGGGAGTGATTTCTCACTTTCTGTCTCTCTGTCTCTCTCTGTCTGTCTGGCGAATGCACGCGCCCTATAGCAAAACCCTTTCAAATAAATAAATAAAGAGAATGGAAAAGTAGCTATGGACTTGGACAAAATATTTGTAAATCAGACATCTGACCAAGGATGGTAGCCAGAATATATAAAAAACAATCAATTATTAAAAAACATCAAGATAATTTTAAGTATCTGATCAGACTTCATCAAATAGATTTATAGGTGATGAATTGTTACTGGCCAACTAATTCTAAGTGCTACTTCTTGCAGTCAATAAAATAAGAGGCAGTGCCTGGAGAAAAAGGGAGTTTATTTCTGTAGCTGGTTACAGGGAGGCATTCAGCAAATTCCATCAAACTCTCTCCAAAAGCTCAGCATGTTTTCAGTATTTATAGATACAAGATACAAGCATGTACAAATCATTCCTCGCTATCATTAATCTTTATAGATACAAGATACAAGCATGTACAAATGATTCCTCACTATCATTAATCAGAGTCAATTGTTTTCTCAGAGTAATTATTGTGATGATCCTAACCCATTATTCTAACCCATTCCTGGTTTCTCATCTGACCATTCCTCAGACAGATCTCCCCATGACTCAGCACTTGGTCAGACAGTTCTCATTAATACCCTTTATTAATTTCAGAATGACTAAATTCGTGCTAAACCTTGAGCTACCTGCTTCA
>NW_006159558.1:4390397-4440656 GCF_000334495.1 Tupaia belangeri chinensis | reverse complement strand
ATCATCATTAGTTATTAGGAAAATAAGTATTAAAAATACAATGAGATACCACTATGTACCCATCACACATCTTTGGGTGGGGGGAATAATTAACTGCCAAATAAAATATGAATCAAAAGGAAATCTCACTCACTGGGTAGTAAAAATGCAAAATTGTGCACCCACTCTGAATATAGTTTGTCAGCTATTTATAGAGTTAAAAAACTAAGTAGACATAATATACTATGAAGATTCTTCCATTGACTTTTAATAGTTGTCTAAAACTGCATATAATTCAAATGGCTTTCAGTCTGTGAAAGGAATGCCATACTATTCAGCAATGAAAAGGAGCTAACCATTCATAAACAACATAATGAATCTTAAATACATTTTTGTAAGTGAAAGAAGCTCATGTCCAAAAGCACCATATTTATTAATCCATTTACATTTCGTTCTGGAAGAAGTCAAGCTACAGGGAGATGATAAAGAGACTCCTCTTTTTAGAAATTGAGATAGAAATAGAGATTGCACAAGGAAAACATCAGGACAATGGGACCATTCTCTACTGGACTGACATGAATGATTCATGACTCTGTTAGATACCCATAGAAATCATAGAACCATACACCAGAAAGTGAGACTGTTAACTGAATGAAGAAGACAATCTGAACGAACCTGGGATAGAATACAAGTCTGTGACGAATACATTGAACTGTCTGATGAGTTTAAGGCATGATCTTATGAAAAGACCATAGGAGAGAAAAGAGCTGACCTCAGTGCTTTAAATAAATACTGTAAGGCTAAGGTTGAAAAGAACTGTACAGACACTGTGCTGTGGTTGATAAATGTGTCTCTCTTGGGGTTATGCTTTAGCAGTTCTGAAACTACTTTTATGTATACTAGGGTTTCACAATTAAGTAGGTATACTATAGGTCATGTAAGATTCCATTTTCTTACATCTAACAAAGATAAAAGTAATAAATGAGAAAAAATGAAAATGACCCCTATAGTGAATGTGAGTCAGAGATGCCAGTGTAAGCTTAGTCTTCTATGTATGTATATACCTCCCTACCTAGAAATGGAAGCAGCTCTGAGTCTACATGGGTTGCCATAGATGCACCTGTTTCCAAGCCCTGCTCACTGGAAAGGACTGTGAGCACAGAAATTAGACCTTGATTTCTGAGCCCCATTCTTCAATAAAAGAGACCAGAATCCCTTGGAGAAAAGACTGAATCTAATAGAACAGGGAAAATAAAAGATGATACTGGATTATCTTAGAAGTCCAAAAAATAAAGTTTCAAAAAAGGAAAAATAGGAGGGAACCAGCAGTTAGCATAATGGCTATGTCGCTGGATTCCCATGTAGTCGACCGCGGTTCACATCCTGGACCCGGTGGCTTAAAATTCACACTGGGTGCGTGTGCGTGCGTGCCCAAGATCCCGAGAGGAGAAGGGATTGCGGTGTGACCATCCCCTCTGGGGGGTGATTTCTCGCTTTCTGTCTCTATGTCTCTCTTGGTCTGTCTGGCGAGCACATGCACCCTGTAGCGAAAACCTCTCCAAAAAAAAAAAAAAAGGAAAAATAGGAGTCAAGATGAAATCACATCTAAAGGACATGTGTGTCCATCCATAAGAGCTCCCAGTAGCCAAAGCTAGAATTATTTGGGCTACGAAACAAGTAACAAATAATTTGATTATAATCCTAGGAATTAAGTAAATATTCGTGAGTCCATGCTGAGGTGTGTGTTTATCTACATATGCACATACATACTCACATGTGGATATATAAACATTATATCTTATAAACTATATTATAGTAGCTAATATACCATATTAATAAATACTGATGTCACAGTGATGGATTTGGAACAAATAACTGAGCACACACAGAATTTCTATGATCTCTTTAGTAAATCTTTCTAATGCTATGTTCAATGCTAAAAAAAATTTGGGGGGTGCCAGCAGGTGGTGTGGTGCTTAAGGTGCTGGATTCCCACATAGCTGATCACAGTTTAAATACCGGACTTGGTGGCCTGCACAGGCACACCCAAAATCCCAAGAGGAGATTGGAGGAGAAGGGATTGTGGTATGGCCATTCCCCCATGGGGATTATACCTCACTTTCCCTCTGCATCTGTCTCTGTCTCTCTCTGATAGCACATGCATCCTATGACAAAAACCTAAAAAAGAAAAAGAAAACAAAATTGGCTAACAAACATAGAACCACATATTCCAATCTCTTACCACTAATTGAGGTGATAATGTGCTTTTTTTTTTTTTTTTGGAGAGGTTTTCACTATAGGGTGCGTGCACTCGCCAGACACAGAGAGAGACATAGAGACAGAAAGCTAGAAATCACCCCCCAGGGAGGATGGTCACACTGCAATCCCTTCTCCTCCATTCTCCTCTTGGGATCTTGGGCAGGCATGCACACGTGCCCGGCGTGAGTTTTAAGCCACCGGGTCCAGGATGTGAACCGTGGTCAACTATGTGGGAGTCCAGTGACATAGCCATTATGCTAACTGCTGATTCCCAATGTGCTTTTTTGATTTTTTAATTAGACTTTTAATTTTGATATTGTTGTGGATTCACATACAGTTGTTAGAATTAATACAGGGAGGTCTTACAGGCGCCTTACTCAGTGGGAACATCTAACACTGGAGCATTGCCTCACACCCAGAATATTGGCATTGATGCAGCTCTGTCCCATCACCGTGACGATCTTTCTTCTTGCCCCTTCCCAGCCAGGCCCATCTCAATCCCTCTCCCGACTCCTATCTCCAGCAATATTAATCTGTTCTCCATATTATAACTTTGTCTTTTCAAAAATGCTTTGTAAAAAGGATCATGCAGCATATAACCTTTTGGATTAGCCTGACTATTCAGAAGGATTCCCTGCAGATTCACTGATGTTGTTGAATGAATGAACAGTTGGTGCCCTTTCACGGCTCAGTAGCATTCATAGGAGTAACACCCAAACATGCAATGGCTGGGTTGTATGGCAGGAACGTGTTCAGTTCTACAGGAATCTGCCAAACTCTCTAGAGCAGCTACAACGTTCTACATTCCCACCAGCAATGCAAGTGTGATCCAGTCTCTAAATCCTTGTAAACATTCTGTATTTTAACTTTTTTCTTACCCATTCTGATAGTGTAGCTCATTGTTGCCCTAGTTTGAATTTCCTTAAAGATGAAAGATGTTGGACGTGTTTTCATCTAAATTTTTTTTTGCCATCAATCCTCTTTGGTGAAATAATTCTTCATCTTTTTGCCTATTAGCTAATTTTTTTGGGCATGTGTGTGCATGTGTGTTTTATTACTGCACTCCTCAGATCTCATGCACTACATGATAATGATTCTGTCAATGACTAACAGCGTACACGGTGGTGGTCCCATAGGAACCAGCCTAGGTGTGTGGTGGCTATACCATCTACATTTGTGTAAGTGCACTCTGATGTTTGCACAATAACAAAACCACCTAGTGATGCTTTCGCAGACTGTTTCCCTGTTGTTAAGCAATGCGCAACTGTATATTCTAAATACTATTCCTTTATTGGACTGATCATTTGTAAATATTTTCTCCCAGGATATAACTTGTTGTTATTTTCTTTTTATCTTAACAAGGTATTTTGCATAACAAATATTTTTCATTTTGATGATACATATTTTCATAGATTATGTTTTCAATGTCAAATCTAAAAATGTTTTCCCTAATCCTAGATTCTTAAGTTGTTCTCTTACGTTACTTTTTCTAAAATTTTTATAGTTTTACATGTAAGTATTTAATCCATGTTTAGTTCATGTATTTTTACAAGACATGAAGTTGAGCTGGAGCAATGCACACGCACGTGCATGTACATGCACCTGAGGATGTCCAGTCTCCCCAGCATTACTTGTAGAGAGGGTTATCCTTCCCCCATTTTTGCAGTTTTTTTTCACCTTTGTCAAAATTCATTTGAGCAAATCAGGACTTTTGATCTGAACAAGAGAGTGTAGAAAAATGCTGGCCTGTGTCTCCCCATCAAACAACTCTACGCACTGGGGAGAAGTACACTTCTCTTTCCAAAGCGAGAGCTACGGAAGGTGGCGAGCAGAAGACTGTTAGGGACCCTCATTTGTGTTTGTTTTATGAAAGTCCTGCAAATAGTTCATCTTCGTGGAGGCAAGTGCATATATATTGGAAATGATTTAAGTGCTTTCAGGAATAACTAAAAAATGTGTTTCATTTGTGAAAACTAATAAAACACATCTTTGGGATTTGAGTGACTTGAAGTTACTTTAACAATTGCAGTGATTACAGGGCCTAGCGACTTACCGTCTTTTTTCTGAGTTGCTGGGGAAATCCATTGAGATGAGGGAAGAATTTTGAGAGATCACTGCCTTACACTTTCTCACCTCAAAATTAACTTAAAGGCGGAGAGATAGAGCTAATATAATTATGCAATGAACTTTGGGAAAAATAAGGAGAAGTTTGAAATTAAATACACTGCCAAGTAAAGTATATTTTAAACATGCAAACAGAGCCAAACCCCAGCAGGAACAAACCCAAAGCTGAGCAAGCTGGATGAACATATACCATGGAGAATTCTGGGTGGCAACAGGCTGCTCAATGACTAGGACCACATGGGGGGCTAGGGTTTGCTTCCTGATCCAACCCAAAAAGGCCAGGCGTGGTAGCTAGCGGCTGTAACCCCAGAGACTAAGAGAGGCTGAGACTGGAGGATCACAAACTTCAGGTTAGCCTGGGCAATATGGGGAGACTCTGTATGAAAAAGAGTCAGGAATGATGGTGTGTGCAGATAGTTCCAGCTGGGAGGCTGAAGCAGGAGGATCAAGATGGCAAGACTATCTGGAAAAAAAAAAAATTGGTAGAATACTAATCACTCATTTAGCAAGTGAGATGAGGGATGTTTGATATTCTGTGGGTGGCAAATGGCCTTTTTTTTTTTTTTTCCTGTGCATAAAACAAATTATATGGTAGCCTTGCTTTGTCTTACTTTATTGTTGTTTCAGAGTAACCTTGACTGAGCTTGATGTCCTATGGGATCGTTTATGTCCAACAGGAGCACAGTCTGCCCCAGCTGTGAGTCCATCCAGCTTTTGCAGGTCAGGGCTTGCTCTTCCTCCCCACCCCCAGTGTTATTTGCATAACTACAAATTTGGATGTGAGAATGCGTCCTAACAATCTATTGTCATTACAAACACTGCTGTATGCTTAGACTTACTTTTTTTAATTTAAAAACTAACAACTAGATTTAATTCTTATTATTTTCTCTAATGGCCTTTTATTTAATAAGCAAATGTTAAGAGTTTTACAGTGTAATTAGGATAATTATAGCTACAACTTTTGGTGTTCAAAAATGAATGAAAAGTGCAGCTAACAACAGTATCTGTTCGGACACATTTCCTGAGATAAGTGGGTGTTGACTAGGATAATTGAAATGGGCATGTGCTTTTAGCAGGTCAACCTAGTCTGTACTCATTGACATAAACTTACTAGAAAGTAAAATGCCTTAGTTTAACTACAACAACAGCCAATAATAAGCATAAGACACCCACAAACACTCACTGAAAGACTGAGATATCAAATGAGACTTCGGTATCTTTCTTATTTTTGGAGAGGTTTTTGCTATAGGGCGTGTGCACTCGCCAGACAGAGAGAGACAGAGAGACAGAAAGCGAGAAATCACCCCCCAGGGGGGATGGTCATGTCGCATTCCTTTCTCCTCCGTTCTCCTCTTGGGATGTTGGGCACGCACACACACACACCCGGTGTGAGTTTAAGCCACCGGGTCCAGGACGTGAACCACGGTCAACTACATGGGAGTCCAGCGGCATAGCCATTACGCTAACTGCTGGTCCCAAGACTTTGGTATCTAACAGCACTGTCTGAACCTACACCATCTAAAGAACAGTGAGCCAACAGGACATCGGTTATCTAACTGTATGCAGAGAAAGAATCTGGATTTCTCCACAGTGGCTTTAGATCCCACGATGATAAACCTCTGAAGGAAGTCCCTAAATTGCACATGGTGTGGGATCGTCTGAGGAGAATTCTAGAACTGACTGAAAGGGAAGAAAAATGTCCCTGTGGAACTGCTGTACGGGCTTTCAACACCACCACAAAACAAACAAGGGGAGGAGAGGCAGCTAAACCAGGAGCTCATGAGCAGGAATAGTGTCAGGCACCAGGAGGTGAAGCTTCCCATGTGCTCCCAGGACCTGTTATAGCCTCTGCCTCTGTTTGCTGAGCTCCTGGAACCCGCCCCACTCATTTCTCAGCTGTTTACAGATTCCCCCTTCCAGGGCTCCAAGCCACCCTGAGCTTTCTTTCTCCAGAAATTGCTCGTATATTATAACTAACTGTGGTTTTAGAAAAGTGTTCAAATAAATACTACCTTAACAAGTAAGCAAGAAAATAATCAGTTTAAGAATACACAGGCTAGGAGTTACGGAGTTGACACTTGGGAACACAGCTGCTCTACAGAGTAGACTTTCAGGACAGTGCCTGCCCCGCTTGTGTTACCTGCTGTTGCATAGGGAACCTCCAAATCTTAGAAAACACAGCCTTTTGAAACTAAACCAGCAAGATCCAAGACAGGTAGAAAGAGGAATATTTAAACTCACCACTGAACCACAGAACATTCAGAAAGCAAGAATCTTCACAGGCAGGCCTTTACAGTGATGGTGTGGGGGCAGGGAAGGCTTAGATGAGAACCAGGAAGGATGAGAACATGTCAATTGTTTTCCTTCGTTATTAAGATATTTAAAGAATGTTTTAGCTAGCACTTTTCCAATGAAGGATTCTTCTGTCCTTTGGGTGGATACCGAGGAGTGGGATTGCTGGGTCATATAAAAATAAATAAATTCATAAAAAAAGAGAATGTTTTAGCTAAAATGCAATTTGTCACACACTTAATTGTGTCACTTTTGAGTTACTCAAAGAAATTCTCAAGCAGGCTTTGCCTTTTAATCTACAATAAATGAGTGCCAGTGAGGTCCAAGGAGGACTTTGGACCTAACTTTTGTGGCTACACATGAATCGAAGAGGTGCTGGCTGAGCAAGGCTGAGCGGAGCACAGCCGCCCGTCGCTGCATGGTGATGGCGCATGTGCCTAGGTGTGTGGACGGAGATGCTGCTTCTACCGTGGGTGCTTGAAGAGCAGATGCATTCATGAGTCACACAGTTCTCTATAAAAATCCAATGCAAGATAATTTGTTATATATAATTGAAGAATTTTGTCTTACAACTTTGTTTCCAAGATGGTGAGGTAAAATAAAGTTTCTGAGATTGCTCAGAAAAATAATTAAAAATTTATAGACATTTGGCATTGAGAAGATGAACAACAAAAAAATGGAAGAGAATCTAGTGTTGATGGTGCCTGGAGGTATTTCTAAGTTTGTTTACAACACATATTTTTGAATATTTTATAAAGTTATTTTATTTAATAAGACCTAAGTTTACTGATTTTACTTTTTAATTAGAAATGAACTTTTTAAAAATAAATTAACCCCTTAAGATCCTAAATAGCACTTAAGAGTATAGAAAACATTTAAAAGTAAAATATTAAGAATAAATAATTCTGAAAACACTAACTTGAATCCAAAAGCACTGGGAGTATCTTACACATATTAATATAGTTAAAGGGAATTAATTTCAAGAACAATTTGAAGTTTGAAAGAATTAACTCATCTACAGCAAGAATATTCAACTTGGGATGATCCATTTCATAGTCTAAGACTTGATTCTTATCTCTTTTGGGGAGAAATCGGTTCTGAGAAACTAAGGGATAGATGAGTCAAGGGAAGATCACCTCACAGTGCAGTGCTGACCGATTATGTGCGACATGACATCTGCTGGAAAAATATTCATGTAATTTGGAGCAGATGTGCTGAAACATCGAAACCTGGACATTTTATAAATGGAATGACAACATAACGTATAATCCAAACTACAGCACTTTGAAGAACGACATAGGATAAGTCTGTCAGGACACTTAAAAGTGTAAACCAGACTTTCTCTTAGTTAATCTTCAGGGAAGCTGTATTTAACCATGTCTTCGATTTGGTATAACAATAGTAGCATGTTTCAATGGAATACATTGAAGTTCTGTATAAAAAGGCTTATCTTATTTGTGAGAATTTCATGTTTAATGTGACACATTTTCCGACGATTTAGGGTACACAGGTATACTTTTCTTTCATGATATTTTACTAGGTAAGGAAGACAGCTGAAAAATATGAAGGACTCATTAGTCTGTTCCAATTTGAAATGTGCAATTCAAAACTTAACTATTTTAAATGGCTTACTAGCAAGTAAAGACTAGTAAGAGACTTTTGGGGCCAGCAGGTGGCCCGGTGGTTAAAGGCTCCGGCCAACCTCTGTTCAAGTACTGCACCTGGTGGCTTGCTTTCTTGCTTTCTTTCTCTCTCTCTCTGTCTGATCAAACTGGAAAATAATCATAATAGTAATAAATAAAGTTAAATAAAGTAATTCTTAGAAAATAAAAGACTAGTAAGGGACTTCATGGTTCCTCAACTCCAGGCATGTAGAGTTTGATGAATGAATGAATGGGACATTATCACACTATTTTTAGAGCATGAAAAATTGATTCCTTGGTGTCTTTTATCAAATGTATGCAAACATAAGGAGAGCTATCAGATTTGCCACACAGTCTTCTGATTTGTGTTTAATAGTTCTAGTTCATTCATCTTCCATGCAGCCTTTAATAGTAAGAGACTTTTGGGGCCAGCAGGTGGCCTGGTGGTTAAAGGCTCCGGCCAACCTCTGTTCAAGTACTGCACCTGGTGGCTTGCTTTCTTGCTTTCTTTCTCTCTCTCTCTGTCTGATCAAACTGGAAAATAATCATAATAGTAATAAATAAAGTTAAATAAAGTAATTCTTAGAAAATAAAAAGACTAGTAAGGGACTTCATGGTTCCTCAACTCCAGGCATGTAGAGTTTGATGAATGAATGAATGGGACATTATCACACTATTTTTAGAGCATGAAAAATTGATTCCTTGGTGTCTTTTATCAAATGTATGCAAACATAAGGAGAGCTATCAGATTTGCCACACAGTCTTCTGATTTGTGTTTAATAATTCTAGTTCATTCATCTTCCATGCAGCCTTTAACAATCAAGGAAAATCTCTTGAGCTTTTCCAGTTTCCCCATGTTTCTTTTCAGTGGTAAAGCTCTATCCTGGGTCAGCCTTGTGATGCTAACCTAGTGTATTTTTTAAAAGTTAGACTTGCTTGGGGGATGAGGCGTGGACTTAGAGCATGTCAAGCAGATAACCCAGTGCGTGCTGCTACATCGAGAATCATTCCTTCCTAACTTGAGGCCTGCTTTGACCTTACCAGAGGGTGCTGGGCAGATAGTCTATGTCAGATAGAACAGCTGCAATTTGAAATGTTCCGTCATAGTCAGAAGTCGTTTTAAAGAAGTAACCTTCCTGGGCTATTTATAATATGCCAGATATATGAGAGACACCATATATATATCATCTGTAGTCCTCCCTACATCTTTCCAAGGCAGACAGAACTATCCTCATTTTACAGATGAGCAAACTGAGGTTCAGAGAGATTCATGAACTGCTGGGTGGGCCCCAGAGCAGGCTAGGATTTGAAACCATATCTGACTCCAGAGCTTGCTGGCATTTTCTCTTGACTTGCTCCTTCCTCCTCCTAGCAAGTTTAAACTTTGTGAGTTAAAAATCCAACCTCTGCCTTGTACTTGTTGGTTCTAAAGACAGTTCTCTGTTCACAAGGACACCTTTTTATAGCATCTTCTCTGGTGACCCAATCATGACCAATGTGGCCTTGGTTTTCATTTTGATATTATAGCCCTTCAACATCTCTGTGTTAATTTAATGCTTTCCTCCACAGGTATATTTTATTCCCAAGCTCCATTTCTCTTTATTTTGTTTGTTCTGTGACCTGTACTTTCATTACAAATTTTCTGCATTTGCAAATGTCAACAAAGCAGACAGCATCTAATGCAGATGATTCACACCTATGGGGCAGTTTGCTGTGTGGACTCTGCCAAACAGGCTCTGGCTGTCCCGAGGACAGAGCTCCCTGTCGAAGTAGACAGTTGATGAATGACCACCCTAGGCTGGAAAGGAAGGGGGAAAGCAGATAGAGAGGTGCTGATTAATGGAAACAAAATTAAGGAGAGATGAGAGGAACAATGTCTAATGTTATAAATTATAGTAGTATGAGTATAGTTAAAAACAAATTATTGTATATCTCAGAGCAACTAACAAAAGAGGATTTTGAATGTTCCCAACAAAGAATAATAACACATGGCTGAGAAGATAGCAATACTAACCTCCCTGATTTAATCAATGCACTTTGTATTCTTGTATTGAAAAATCATTTTATACCTCAAAAATATCTACACTTATTGTACATCAATTAAAAACAACAGTTACCTACCTGGCTGTGCTTGGTCTGTTGGGGAGAGGGGGCAGAATTTGTTCCAGAGTGTTTCCAAATTACCTCTTTTCATGATTCCTTCTTTAGTAAAGCACAAAGATTTTTCTGCCATCAGTAAATTATGTTAAATCACTAGAAAGTTAATGATTATTATTTTTAAGCCGTGAGAGACTATTTTATTCTTAGTTTACATTTTCAATGCATTTCCAACCAGGAGAATTGAAACATGTTAAAGAGTCTCCAGAATTAAGAAAAGAGTAGTTCATAATGTGACTCTGCTAAAATAAAAATAATTAAGGAGGGGCCAGCACTCTACCCAACAGTTAAGGGAGCCTGAACTCAGATGACATACTACAGTTTGAATTCCAGCCTTGGTGGCTTGAATAATACACTGGACCCATATGCATTCATGCTTCGAATTCTCTTGGGATGCAGAAATGGAGGAAAAGGGTTGTAGCATCATCACATCTCACTGGGAGAGGCTTCTCTCTCTCTCTCTCTCCCCCTTTCTCTTTTACACACACACACACACACACACACACACACACACACACACACTGCATGTACATGCTCTCTGTCAATAAATAAATAAATAAATAAATAAATAAATAAATAAACAAACAAACTAAATACTTACGGGTAGGTGATGAAAGAGGTGTTTCTGTTTCCTTTAGTGATATACCTGGATGATCACACTGTCCTCAACAAACTGGTTAAAAACAGTAGAAAATGGGGATTACAAATAATAGTGAATGTGACATTTGTCATGCCAGTGTAAGATTTATCATGCCCAATTGATTTTTAAATTTTTAAAATTTAATTTTATTTATTATTATCATAATCTTTTTTATATTACATTGACTCACATATATCTTTATAGTATATCACATTTCTTTTTCCAGCATGATTACCATGCATATCAGTCAAGGAATACCACGCCTATTAGTCAAGACAAAGACATTACTATTCATATCATCATCATCAACTAGCTTTTCATCATTTTTTCAGATTATTATTATTGTTGTTCACATTACTTTTTTAAACATTCTATCACTATTTATCATTTGGCTTAGAAAAAAAATTTACCCAACATGAAATACTTCTTAGACAAGTCCAGTTGAGAATACTATACATTTTACCATCAACAGGTAATAAACCATTTCTGTGTCCCACTAATGTCATGCCTCTCTATTTGATCTCTTGCTATCCTTCTCTATACTCGTTCCTTCATCTGCCCCATTCCACACTGTCTTAAGCATATATAACTATGTTCACTGCTTTTATGCCCTCCAATATTTCGATCCCTACCATAAAGTGTGGCTAGTCGGTATATATTAAGCAGACACATACAGTATCTTTCAGTCATATCCTGGTTTGCTTCACTCAGCAATAGATTCTCCATATTGGACCACTTTCTATCAAATGCCAGGGTCTTGTTGTTTTTATGGCTGAGTAATATTCCATAGAATAGGTGTGCCACACTTTTTCCATCCATTCATCTGTTTGCAGACATTTGGTTGGTTCCATGTCTTAGTGATCATGAATAATGCTGCAATAAACATTGATGTGCAACCCCTTTTCTGACTGAGCATTCTCCTGTCCTTTGGGTCGAAACCCAGAAGTAAGACTGCTGTATCAAATGGTAGTTCTATTTGTAGATCTCTGAGGGACCTACATATTGTTTTCCACAGTTGCTGAACCACTTTATATTCCCAACAACAGTGTAGGAGAGTCCTCCTTTCACCTCATTCTCACCAACACATCCCTTTTGTTATTTTTAATCTTCGCCATTCTGACAGGGGTTAGGTGGTATCTCACTGTGGTTTTAATCTGCATTGCCCTTATTATCTGCATCTCCCTTATGATGAGGGATGTTGAGCATTTCCTCATATGCTTTTTGGCTGTTCATATGTCTTCCTTAGAGAGATTTTCAATCAGTTCATTTTCCCATCTTTTAATTGGGATAATCATTTTTTTAGAGTAAGCTACTTGAGTTCCCTGTGTATTCATTCCCTGGTTATCATTCCCTTGTCTGAGGCATATTTTACAAAAATATTATTCCATTCTGAGAGTTGTTGATTCACACTAATTACTGTGTGCAACTGAATTTTTTTAAGAATTATTATTATTTATAATGGCGCCTTGGCTAAGGGAGAGTACCATGGTGGACAGGGAGCCCCACCCCATGTTGGAGGTGCTGACTTCTTTGGGGAATGGTGGCTTCAGCCCCTGGGGTGGGAGTCTGCTGTGCGGCCTGGGCTGGAGCTCTGGTCCTGTATTGGGTTGACATTTCTTTCTTTCTTTCTTTCTTTCTTTCTTTCTTTCTTTCTTTCTTTCTTTCTTTCTTTCTTTCTTTCTTTCTTTGTTTAAGTCGACCAGAGAAGGACAAATTGAGAGAGAGAGAAAGTTAGAAAGTAAGCCACCAGGCCCAGGGCTTGAACAGCAGTTGGCCGTGTGGAAGTTCAGTGTCCTTAACTACCACATCACTTGCCGGCTCTATACCCAACTGATTTTAAGTAGATTAATTTGGTGTTTTCTTCTGGGTTCCCCACCTCCTTCTTTAACAATATCTTTCATCTTCCTGCTGTTTCTAGAGGTAAATTTTTTCTTATTCATTCCAAAAATATTGATTGAGTCTGGACTCTGTTTTAGGATTTCAATAAGGTACTGGACACACAAATTAATTAGATGTCACTTTGAACCTCAAGGAGTTTACAAAATAGTCATTAAGCAATTCATTTAAAATATAGTATTGCTAAGCACTGTTTTAAGCACTAAGATAGATCAGTAAAGAAAAACTAGGCATATAACTGCTTTTGTTGAACTTTCATTATAGTAATGGGAGGCAGACAATAATACTAATCATAAAAATTAATAAACTAAATGGTATGCTAGAAATTGTAAGTGCTATAGAGGAAAAAAAAAATAGAAGTGTCAGGAGTGCCAGATGGCAAGTTGCAAAGTGCAATGAAGTGTTCATAGGAAGCTGCATCTAAGAGTGGTATTTTAGCAAAGAATTGAACAAATTAAAAGATTTGATTACTAACATTGAATGGAAAAGCTTTACAAGTGTAAGGAACAGCAACTACAAATGACTAGCATTTTGGAAAAAAAAATTCAGGATGACAGTGTGACAAGAACTGAGTGAACGAGATGGAGAACAAAAAAGGGGGGAAATAGAAGAGAAATGAGAGTCTCAAAGGTAAGATTTCAAGTTTTGCAAACTTGAAATAGGGGACTATACTAGGTTTTGAGCAGAGAATTTGTCAAAGGTCACAGTACTGTGAAGGTAAGTACCACATTTCAGGATGTTGTTAAAAAGGTGGAGGAGACCTATCAGAGTCTTGGAAAACTGAAAGTTCAATGGAAACCCAAGAGCAACAAAAAGGAAGTAAATTTAGAATTGATGTGATTTGTGCAAAAACAGAGGTAAGAGAGCACATGTTGCTTCAATAAGACTGCACATAGTTCCTTAAAGGAAAACAAAAGATATGGAGGGAGAGTTGTAAGAGCTAAAGCTGAAAGAGCAGTCTAATCTGAGAGTAGAAAGGCTATTATATTAATTAGAAAATAGCTGAGGAACTGAGGGTAAGCATTGCCTGGGCCTAATAGTCTCATGATCTCCTAGTCTTGAGGATAATAGACTATACACACACACACACACACACACACATACAAACACACACATGCCAATACATGTGTGATACCCAGTATGTTGACATATTACTTATGACTACTGTAGCAACATGGCACATGTGGTGTAGTAAAACATTGTACCTGAAACTCTAATGTTAGGTCCAAATGACTGAACTTTCAAATAGATACTTCTACACAGTTGAAAGATAGTGTGCTGAAGAAAGGGAACAATTAACAGTATATGAGACAACCTACAGAATGGGAGAAAATATTTGCAAATTATACAACTGGTGAGATATTACTAACCAGAACATACAAAGAACTCAAATAACTCAACAACAAAAAAGCAAATAATTGAATAAAAAATGAACAAGTAATCTGAATAGACATTTCTCAAATGAAAACATACAAATGGCCAACAAGTTTATGAACAAAAAAATGCTCAACATCACTAATTATCTAAGAATTGCAAATGTAAACTAGGATTAGAAATCCTTCACTTCAGTTAAAAATGACTATTTTCAAAAAGTCAAAAATCAGGCTGGCCAGTAGCGTGAGATTTGAGGCAGCTGGATCTCACATTGCCAACCACATGGTTTGGATCCAAGGAGGGAGACAGAGATTCTGGTCTAGGATGCTTGAGCTACCTATAACCAAAAGCTTTTTAAGTGGTATGATATTTCAAAGTGTTATTAAGATTTTGGTTACTTTCTTTCTCTGAGATGTAATAAAAGTGAGCAAAAGGAAGAGATAGATGATACATATCCTTTTTACAACTATGAATTTTGCGGACTATAAACAACATGTGTAGTATGTAGGAATATAGATGAACTTAATAGAAGGGAAAAAACACTTCCTAAGTTTATAATAAATTAACATTTAGACTTTAAACCTGTTGTATTTTCAAGTGTTTCTGGTCTATAATGTTAGAAAAACAGTGTGTATTACACAAAAGAGCCATGTGGTGCCCTTTCATACTTAATTTCTCAATATTAAAAATGTATAGCTTTGGGACCAGCATATTGCATAATGGTTAGGTCACTAGATTCCCACGTAGTTGACGTGGTTAGAGTCCTAGACAAAGCAGCTTAGAAACTCATGCCTGTGTATATACGTGTATGCCCAAAATCCCAAGCAAAGAATGGAGGAGAAGAGATTGTGGTGTGACCGTCATCACGTGGAGGTGATTTCTCACTTTCTGTCTTTCTTTTTCTCTCTGCTGAGCACACATGTCTTACAGAAAAAAAAAAAAACCAAACCTCTCAAAAAATAGTAATAAATATATAATTTTGATTTATTTAGACTTTTTAAATGGAAATACAAAAATATGCCTCTAAATACCAAGGAACTAGCATTGTGGGGGAATCAGCTGGTAACAATGCCTTATCTTTGAACCATTGGGAGTTTTACCATGCAGTGGAGAAATGAGCAAAGGTTCCCAGACTTCAGGAAATCATAGGATTATGTCCCAGGAAACCCAGGCCCTTTGAGGGTAGACCTTCCCAGTCAACAAGATGAGAGGCATGGAATTGAGGTTGGTTCTCAGTGAAGTTATTCCACTGTAGAGTAGAATGAAAGAACAAAACTATATTCCTCAAAGAAAACTACATGTCTTTCTATTTGGGATGTGTAACAAAATGGCTGGTAAACAACAGAAATTTATTTCTCACATTCCAGAGGATACACAGTCCAAGATCAAAGTAGATTCAGTGTCTTCATCACCTTCAAAAGGGCCTCCTCCTAGTACAATCACGTTGGATGTAAGGATTTTGACATATGGTTTCTGTGAGGGATACAGACATTCAGACCGTAAGTCTTTTTAATGATGTTCAATAGATTACATCTACCAGCATCCTAATTGATACATTGACAAAAATCTCTAGAGATCATTGAACTAGATGGACAATTTGCACTCTGATGAAAATAAGTGCTCACAGTCATGGGAGTCATGGGTAGGTAATGAGCTTGTGTGTGTGTGAGTGCATGCACATGCACACTCGTGTGTCTTTTTGGAGTTACTGAAGTCCATGTTCAGTACTCCATTAAACTGTATGACATTCACAAAATAAACAGTTAATGCCATTCAGTGAAATAAAATTATTATGTAGGGATTTTACTTACAAAGGTAGAAAATAATCACTATAGAGTTTTTTCCTTTAACAAATAAATGGACTTAAATATTAACAGAAATAAAGACCAAAGTGAAAAATCTGCATATATTTTTCTGCTAAAATAAATATCAGATATGACAAATAACCCAAGATAACATGTAGTGTATGAAAGACTGTAACTGTACAGAATCATGGAGTCTATATTTGATGACTGTATTTTTCGGTTTTCAGAAAGACACCCTGGTGTTATGCAGACATCTGCTATGAATCCAGCTTTCCAAATGTAGCCATTCACAAGCTTGATGAGCTCTTTCAGGGGTCAGAAAGAAAATCTGTCTCAGTTATGTCACCATCAGTTCATATGGCATTGTGGTTAGAATCAAAAGTTTTAGGACCGGGAACCAGCAGTTAGCATAATGGCTATGTCGCTGGACTTCCACGTAGTCGACCGCGGTTCATGTCCCAGACCCGGTGGCTTAAAACTCTTGCCGAGCACGTGTGCGTGCGTGCCCAAGATCCTGAGAGGAGAATGGAGGAGAAGGGATTGAGGCGTGGCCATCCCCCCTGGGGGGTGATTTCTCACTTTCTGTCTCTATGTCTCTCTCTGTCTGTCTGGCCAGCGCACCTAAAGGGAAAACCTCTCCAAAAAAAAAAAAAAAAGAAAAAAAAATTCAGGACCGAATTGCTTAAGTTTATGCCTTTGATCTACCACTTACTATATATATAGCCTTCAGAAACTTACTTTCCTTGCCTCAAGGTTTCTTTTATGAAATGGAGCTATTATCTATGCATTAATATAGCATTATCTATGCATTAATACACTTAAAATATTTAAGATAGTTCCTGGTAAATAATAAGAATAATAAGTGCTCTATGAAAGTTATTTATCATCATTCTCATTATTAATTTCCAATAACTGAATATTAGTTTGAAAATAATGAACAAAAATAGTAGTTCATAAATAATAGTTTTTATATTAGTTGAATATTAGGGAATTCTATAATAATATTTCTTCACTATATTTATTAAAGAGATATCAATTAGTACTATTGCATTACTTCGCTAGGGCTATCATAAAAAATTACCACCATCTAGGTGGCTTAAACAACAGAAATGTATGTCTTGTAGTTCTGGAAGTTAGAAACTCATGTTTGAAGAATCTGTAGGATTGGCTCCTTCTGAGAACTGAGGAGAAAGATCTATTCCATACTCCTCTCCAGCGCCGAGAGGCTGTTGCCCTTTTGGCTCCTTGGATTTCTTCAAGATTTATCCTGACCTCAGTCTTAATCTCTACTTGACATTTTCCCTATATTGGTGATGATCTTCATATTTCTACTTTAATAAGGAAATCATCCCCAAAGAAGGGAGATTCTGGAGATTGGGACTTCACCATGTGAAGCTTTACTTTAACCCAGAACAATTACAAATTTGCCCAATTATATTTTTTTGTTATAGGAGCCATACTAATTTATTTCTGCAATATGTATATTCCATGTTAAACTTATTTTATTTTACTCTATTTTTTAGTCACAGATTGATTATCCACTGCTTGTCTGGATTTGGAGGTGATATTTCCTTCCTTTGTCTTAGGACTTTTTGGTTTCCTAATACTTATTATTAGTTCTACAATAAAGAAAAATAGGCAAAAATCAATCCATTTTAGAGTCAATTGATTTTTTTGGTAAATAATTTGAAAACTTCTAGTAGGAATTAAATCTAGTGATCATGTTTAAACAGAATTGTTCATGCCAATATTGTTCCCAACATTATAAAAAAATCCATTCTTGATTTTAAATTATCAAATATTTATTCAAGTTAACAATCTGTTAAAATTAAACAGCAAATGCTTTTAAATTTGATGTTTTATTTATTTTTATATTAATCAGTGTAACCTAGAGAAACATGCCCATATAATATGTGAATATAGATATTTGGATAGAGATATATCTTATAGCATTGTTTCACATAGTTTCAGAGACTGAAAACCATGAGATACAGGAAAGACCAGCAGGCTGGAATCCTAGGGAAGAACTGATGCTGTAGCCTCAAATCTGAGCATATCCTGGAAGCAAAATTTCCTCTTCCTTGGGTCACATCTATCCTTTCTTTTAATGTCTTCAGCTGGTTAGAGGAGGCACCACATTATGGTGGATAACCTGCTTTACTTAATATCTATTGATTTAAATGTTAACATCAACTAAAAATATCTTCACAGTGACATGTGGACTAGTGTTTGTCCAAAATTGTGTACCATGGACTCAACATTTTTTTTTTTTTTTTAGAGAATTTTGCTATAGGGCACATATGCTCACCAGAGAGACGGAGACAGAAAGTGAGAAATCACCCCTCTGGGGGATGGCCACATCACAATCCCTTTTGTTTCAGGATTTTGGGGACACACACACATGCACCCAGCATGAGCTTTAAGCCACTGGTTCCAGGACTTGAACTGCGGTCAACTACGTGGGAGTCCAGTGATATAACCCTTATGCCACTTGATGGTTCCTGGCCTCACTATTTTGATAAATAACATTAATTATCAAAATACTCTATTATTAATTTATATTAAGACTCCAGATGAAACTGGGCCAGCCCTGGCAATTAAGAGAGTTGATCCCACAAGGTTGACTTACAGTTCAAACCCTGGCCTTGGTTTGAAAAAAACATGTTGGGTATATGTACAAAATCCCAATGGGGTTCGGAACCAGCAGTTAGCATAATGGCTATGTCGCTGGACTCCCACATAGTCGACTGTGGTTCGCGCTCCCGAACCGACCGCGGTTCATGTCCCAGACCCGGTGGCTTAAAACTCTTGCCGAGCACGTGTGCGTGCGTGCCCAAGATCCTGAGAGGAGAATGGAGGAGAAGGGATTGAGGCGTGGCCATCCCCCCTGGGGGGTGATTTCTCACTTTCTGTCTCTATGTCTCTCTCTGTCTGTCTGGCCAGCGCACGTGCCCTATAGTGAAAAAAAAAAAAAAAACCTCTCAAAAAAAAAAAATCCCAATGGGATGGAAAAATATGAGACATTACAGCAAGACCACATCCCATTGAGAGTGCTTCTCCCTCTCCCTTTCTCTGTCTCCGTCTTCTCTCTGGTAAACACATGTGCTCTCTGGCAAAAACTAAAAATCAAAGACAACTCAAGATGAAACCATACTTTGTGGATCACATAGACTATTTACCACATGACTGTACATTTGGGAAGGTAAATTACACTTTTTAGGGTCTAAAGTAATATTTATTCTTAGGAACCCAAAATACCATTATGGTCCACTAGTCAAAGAAAGTGTTTTTAGAAGTGATTCATGTAGTTTTGGCTCAGTTTCATCTTAATGTGGCTTCAGTGAATTGCCAAATGTATTCTGTGGTAGTTTTTCCAACTCCAAAATTCAAAGCTGGAATGGAAATACTCAGCTTCTGGCAGCACGTTATCCATTGTTCCTGGTTCTGTGGAATGAAGACTGCAGAAGGAAAGGTAAAGCTGAGCCACCTCTACTACCAAAGTAGTAAACTAGAGGTGATATCACATTCCTAGAAGAAACACAGGGATCAAGGCTTCCATCAAGGACCTAAAGGATGCAGGAGTTGTTCAGGAGAATCGGTGCCTGGAAAGTACCAATGATGTATCATAAATTTTATCATATAGTGACAATAATTGTAAATGTTGTTCCAGTTGTGTCTATGTGTGTGTTTATTATTGAAACAAATGGGCATAGTTCCTGTTACCAGGTATGGGTATTAATCTGGTGAACATTTTTATAGCTGTATCTTTCACTAATGTTTGCTTTCATGTGTCAGGATCAGCAAAACACTGTCTTATCTCAGGACTGTGCTGACTATCCAGCCTATGTGACAATTAGTCCACTGGCATCTTGACAACCTCTGTATTCCCCTGTACATCATGCTGGCCTTCTACATTATGAGTCGGAGACAATGAGGACAAAACATAATAGCAAATATCCTAAATGCCTTGACTGGAGACATACATACATGTCAGAGATAAGAAACAAACACTTAAAATGAAGGTCCAGAGACACTGGTAAAATGTCTAGAGGTCTGGTGCTCTGGGAACTCATAGTGATACCTCCTCCAAGGTGAAGACCTATTTGAATTTGTTATAGACCACTTTAACTTAGTTAATGGGAAACCTAAAAGGCTATCAGTATGGAGACTAGAGAAAAGTACCTTTCTGCAGATGGGTCTAGGCTACCATACAGACTGAGCTTTCTCTGGGGCCTTATGACTCAGCAGATCCAAATGTACTCGAAGTGCTCCTGGCAGAAAGGAGTGCTGTATGCAATCTTTGTCAGGTATCTATAAAATCACGATACACACTTTCAGCATTTTTTTAAACAAAGCTTTGTCACCATATGAACAAGTGTTCTCTTTTAATAGTTTGGGCTGGCTACTGCACTTAGTAGAAATAGAATGACTGAATAGAAGGCATTAATTAACCATTTAACCTGGTCTATCTTTCAAGAACTCAGTCAGTCCTTCAAGAACTGGGAAGTTCTAAAGTTGAGTATGCATAAGGGCAGTATGTTATCAAGTCGAAGTTTTATATATGAAACTGGGCTTGAACTTGTCCTGGAGCTAAAAGTAAGGTCAAACAAGAGACTCAGACTTTCATGACTCCTTCTCTTTCTGTGTTGTTTCTTGTCACTCAACCCAAACATAGGGCCATGTGGGGATTTCCTTGTGACTTGCTGAAGGAGGAAAAAAAAAATCAGTTGGACTTATAGATAATTCTATACAGCAGCTGGTATTACCTGAAAGTGGCCAGCTACAACACCACCATCCCATTCTGAAGATTCCAGAAAACCCCACTTTTAGTCCTCCAAAGGACTATAGCAAAGGATTACCCTTTCTGTTACTCTTTTTCTTGAAGGGTGATTGTATTCATACTCAGCAGCAGTGACTAACAATTGGTTTTCTTGATGATCAGAAACTTCAAATGAACAGAATTATGAAAAGGGTGACAAAAGGTCTAGGAAAGAGGCATGTGACCAGACCTTTCTGACGTCAGAGCATGAAGACAGTTTTGCTCCACTGTAAATGCAGTTATAGAAATATCTGAGGGTGGAATCGGGTATGGAGAAGGGTTAAAATCAGTAATTCATAGGTTTTAGGAGAGTAGTCACCAATGCTTTCAAGAACATAATGTAACATAGGCTTTTTTCTCCATAAGAAGCACACATGTGCACATATCACACACTTTCTGAAGATTCACGAACCACCTTATCAAAACTATGTCTACAAATTTCTAAGGCAAACAGTTAAGAAAATCTCTTCTAAATAGTGTGTATCAGTGAAAAGTTGAAAGTCAACTAATTATTTGATTTCAAAAAGAAGTAAAAAATACCGGGATGACTATGCTCCTAGTAAGCAGTCTGGTTATATGGGCACCTGAACATATATCAGAATCTGTTCAGCCTTGATTGCTGGACACTGGGCTGCCTATGGCTGCAGTCCCTAATGGCTCGGACCCATGGCTCATACCCCTGTTCCACTCACCTTTTGTCCATAGGTTTGTGTCTTGGGACTTAAAGATGAACTTGGGTCCCTCCCCACCACATCCGGAGATGGGTTCAAACTGCATTGCCAGACACCAGGCTGCCTGTGGCTGCACTCCCTAACGGCCAACTGGGACCGTGGTTCACCCTGCCCCCCTCGATGTTGGACTCTCAGAACTTCTGTATATTGGATAGTGGTGGCATGCAACTGTGTTGTGTGAACTTTTATGTGCTCCTGAGGTGATGCTCATTAATTTAGTTGAAGGTTCACCACTCTTTAGGAACAGGGAGGACTTATGATCACCTAGGACCTGTGACAACAGTACAGGGTACTGCTGAGATACAGGGAGGCAGACCAGAAGAGAGATTGCCAATTTTCTACTCCTGCATACCTTTGAACACTCTAAGGTACCTTGAATAAGTTAAGAAGGAATGCATAAACCACCAGATGACTAGGAACAATTATAGAGGCACAAGAAACATGAGAAACCAACAAAATGTCTCTCCACCAAGTTAAAATGTCAATCCCATGTCACCCACAGACAACACAATGGGTATCGTGGACATATCGGATAAGCAATTCAGAAAACGTATAATGACCAAACTAACTAAGATGCAAGAGAAAAGAGACAATGAGCTCCAGGAGATGAAGATGTCCTTTCAGGGTTTGAAAGAAGAAATAGACACCTTAAAAAAGAATCAGATGGAACTGTTAGGGAGGAAGAATGTGAAATAGAAAATTAAAACCTCCCTTGAAAGTATTAAAAGTAGATTATGTCATGAAAGATTGAATCTTGAATGTAGAAGAAAAAAACTCTGACCTAGAAAAATGTATCAAGAAGATTGAGAAAACAACCAAGAAAAATGAGGATAATATATGAGAAATACTGGATAACATCAAGTGCCCTAACATCCAGATAATTGGTATACCAGAAGAGGGAGAAAAATAATAAACACAATGATAATTTATTTCCTGAAATGCTGGAAGAAAACTTTCCAAACCTAGAGAGGCATTCAAATATCCAGACCCACGAAATACATATTACCTCAAATATAACCAACCCACAAAGATCCTCTCTAAGGCACATCATAGCCAGATTGCCAAGAACAACAGACAAAGACAAGATATTAAAATTTGCAGGAAGGTA
Organism: Tupaia belangeri chinensis; assembly: GCF_000334495.1. NCBI lineage: Eukaryota > Metazoa > Chordata > Mammalia > Scandentia > Tupaiidae > Tupaia > Tupaia belangeri. Next base: position 4,417,829 of record NW_006159558.1, on the reverse strand, counting down.
ACAAGTTACTTACAAAGGTCACCCCATCAGGCTACAATGGGACCTCTCGTTGGAAACAATGCAGGCAAGGAAAGAATGGGTAAATGTAGTCAAAGTGTTGAATGAAAAACAATTTCAACCAAGCATACTATACTCGGCAAGATTATCTTACACATGGAAAAAAAAGGATTTAAAAAATTCTTGGATAAACAAAATCTGAAAGAATTTATCAACTCTAGACCAGTTCTTTAAGAGTTTCTAAAGGGTGTTATACCAGGAAAATTAAAAAGTCAGACAGACTGTTATAAGAGAACAAAAACAACCAAACAAAAACAAACAAACAAAAAAACAAAACATGAGAAAATGGCTCATTTAATGGTAGAAACAGGTCTGGAAATACCTATAGTAACATTGAATGCTAATGGATTAAATTCTCCAATTAAGAGAAATAGACTGGCTAAGTGGATTGAAAAACAGAAACCCTCTATCTGTTGCCTACAAGAAACCTACTTTATGCATAAAGACATACATAGCCTTAAAGTAAAGGGCTGGAAAAAGATATTCCATGCAAATGAAAATTAAAAAAAAAGGCCAGAGTTGCAATATTGATTTCAGACAAAATAGGCTACAAGACAAAGACTGTAAGAAGAGACAAAGAAGGGTGTTATATAATAGTAAATGGGTTAATTCAGCAAGAAGACATAACACTTATTGTGAGGGTATGCAGCTTAGATATGGGAAGCAGTTTTGAGTATGCCTCAATAAGCCTTAGATGTCAGAGGCTCTGTGGAAATATCCACGTGGGACACGGGAAACATCCTGACCCTGGCTAGGTCATGCTATGCCTGTTCTATATAATGCTTATGGCTTACACATCATCCTCTTTGATTCATACTCAGACAGCCTTCCTCAGAGTTGCAGAGGAACAGCGTAAGTAAAATGGCTTGACCTATCATGATAGTAACAAGGTCAAAAAACATCTACATTAAAGTCTTTATCTCTAACTATGGAACTTCAACTGCATCTTTGAAAACGTATAACAGTTCACTGTGCCTGGTAAAATGCATAAATAAAGAAGCTCATTATGACTGAGCAGCATACTTGTCTGTGCTCATCTGCATTTTCTGCTCCTGCATCTTTCTTTCCTTTCTCTAACTCTCCCCTTCACAGGACCAAGCCCCAAGGTTGAATGCCTACAGTATTACCATCCAAAGAGATGTTATTCTTAAGCTTGCCAGCAGACGCCAACAGACTGGTGCCAAAATCCGGGATCAATTCCCAGAGCTCCTAGAACTTATGACTCGTGGGCTTCCCTAAACCCTGGTATGCTTATTGTTTGTGTGTGTGAGTGAAAGTTCTTATGGCTCCACAGTGGTCTCACTATGGAGTCTCATTGAGTCCTTTCCTGGAGTTCCATGGAGATTCTCATACAGCTTGACGGCAAAGTCAGACATTGGGGGTCTTGTACCCTCCCTGCACACCTGATCTGGTGGTGGATTGCTAGCCACTTACCAGAGCCAAGAGACTCCTTGAAGTTCCTCCAGGCATGTGGCCAGTGGACGCCCAATTGCTTCTCTTCATGGAGAAATCCCCTTTGTTTGTCTTTGCCTGAGTCCTTCACACAGCGAAGTTAACACAAGTTCCATCACCACTTCAAGCAGCAAGTAAATGACCAGGCAGTCTCTCTGACTGCAGTGGCCTGACTCCAGATTCCTGTACTATTGCTATTTTCGCTTTCACTTCAACTGAACTTAAAATTCTCAAGAGAATTCATAAAGGAAAAGAGACATGCTCCTTCTGCTTGGAGTGACAAGGAGTTAATTTGAGATTAGAATCTTTGCTCCCACAAGGCTGTGGAAGTTCTCAGCCAATGCTTATGCTCACTCTGTTTGGAACAACAAAGAGTTAATTTAAGATTAGAATATACTTCCCCCCATAACCCCATAAGACTGTGGAGGCTCTCAGCCATTGCTCATTTCAATTTACTTCTAGAGAAATTTGCCAGACAGGTTATCGTAGAGAACACTTTGCCATAGAGCTGATAAGACTTCTCATGGTTGTTTTATATCAATTGCCTTTCAGCTGCCAATTTGAAGGCAGAGCCTTTTGAAAAGATATATGTAGTTTCTAGTCCATCACTAAACTGGGAGTTCAGACACTGTTTGAAATAGCCTTGAGGCAGCTTTGTTGGCATTTGATCCCAAAGGTTAAAGATAAAATAATTGTTTTTAAACTGGCAAAGAAATAAGTGGCTACAATACAGAACGCTGACATACTGAGACCCAAGCTCATGTATAGGGCTATAAGGTGCATCATTATCCCTAAGGAGATCCTGGGATCTCAATATAGAGAATCAGCTTTCTCCCGAGTGAACAGTTCATAGAAATGAACTTTGTTTTTTGCTAGTGCAAGCACAATATACAATTTCCTCTAGAACTATATATAAAATGTTACAAGAAATTGACTTATCATGCCCTTGGTACCCTGAAAAGGGCTCCCTAAAAATTAGTCTGGGACAAAATTGACACTTGCCTGCTTAAGAGCCTCTCACTCCTGTCAAAATCTTTCGTGACTGGCACTTACGCTGTGATGCTATATATCTATTTAGAACCCCTCCTATCCTGATTTTAGAAAGAAAACTTTCCCAGGGAAAGGAAGAATCAGCTCCTAGCACCTCCACTTCTTGTTCACCAGCTCCTCCACCTGCTCCTCTTACCTCTCCTACTGACTCTCTTTTGGCACTCTCTTTATGTAAGGCCATAAAGAACATTAAATCTGAGAACAGCAGTTAGTATAATGGCTATGTTGCTGAACTCCCGTGTAGTCGACCATGGTTTGAATCCTGGACCTGGTAACTTAAACTCATGCCGGGCACGTGTGCATGTGTGCCCAAGATCACGAAAGGAGAATGGAGAAGGGATTGCGGTATGGCCATCCCTCTTGGAGAGTGATTTCTCATTTTCTGTCTCGCTGTCTCTCCCTGTATTTCTGGCTAGCACACGTGCCCTATAGCAAAAACCTCTAAAAAATTCTTTAAAAATCACAAAAAGACCATTTAACCTAAATGATATATTATCAAGGATTGTACAGAAAAACAAAAAAAGGCTTCCTCCAAACATAAGCACTGTGGCAAATGCTTTCCTGGACTAATCGGTGCCACTCCTCCACTGACGTGTTGGGAAACTCGATACCAGGCACACCTCCATCTTTTTTTTTTTTTTTTTGGAGAGGATTTTGGGCGTGCTCGCTCACCAGACAGACAGAGACAGGGAGACAGAAAGCGAGAAATCACCCCCCAGGAGGGATGGCCATGCCGCAATCCCTTCTCCTCCATTCTCCTCTCGGGATCTTGGGCACGCATGCACACGTGCCCGGCGTGAATTTTAAGCCACGGGGTCGGGGACGCGAATCGCAGTTGACTACGTGGGAGTCCAGCGACATAGCCATTACGCAAACTGCACCTCCATCTTAAGATCTAAGGAGGTCTCACTCTTGTCTCAATCCAATCTAGTAACAGATAAGAGCTCTAAACAAACAACTGGCCCAGAAATTTATGACTCTGTTCATACTACAGCTGAGAGTGCTGGCATTGAATTAATTGCCCAAGAGGATGTTTCTTTAAGTTTGCCAGGAAAGGTCTCCTTAGTAAATAGTCAGATGAACCTCTAAAAAACGAACATGCTTGAAACTTAAAACTTCAAAACACAAGACAGTCTGTGGTGATCTTGCAGCCCCATTTCCCATAACAACTTAGCAACTTTTACTGACCTTGTAGCTCTGATAACAGCCTAAGAACTCTGTGCTTACTAAATTAACCCTTTCTCATTCCTAGAGTGCTTGGAACTTTTTGTTCATAGGCAATTGCTTTGCTTGATGCTTTCTAAAAGGTCTTTCAAAAGACCTGATTAAAATCTTAAACTGTTATTAATAAAAAGCTAATTTTATAATAAATGAAAAATTCTGATAAATATATAAAGTCCTACATGTGAAATTAGATTTCCCAGGCTAAGGAAAAGAATAAAAAATAGACTTTGGCAAGTCTAAAGTAATCCTTAAAATGACAAACGAAATACATTCCTTATCTAATTAACCAGAGGTAACAACTATATCCAAAGACAAATATTATATAAAGGAAGAGAAACAAGGTAGAAAGGAAATGGTAAATAGGAAAGAGGTATAGAAAGAAAGATATGGGTATGAAGATGTATTCGTGGTGAAAGAGGTTAACAGAAAAGAGAACATTTCAATATTAAAGAAGTTTTGTATGGTAAAGATTTTTGTCCTAAAATAAGATGGCTGGATTTTTCCAGAATAAAAAAAGTAAAAAGGGACAAATAATCAAAGAATAAAGCATGTCGTAAAAGATTCAAATTATGTTGAAGAAGGTCTGAGAGGGGATGGAAAAGAATTAGAAAGATTTCATGAAAAGATGTATATATGACAGATGGTATCTGATGTGGCCATACAACAATGGGCCATACTATTTGATGCTGAAACACAGTCTACATAGACTTATTTTACTAATGTAAAGTTTGTTAATAAAACAAACCCTCTCCATATTTTTAAAACAAAAAAGGGGGAATCTAGGACCCTCCCCCACTCATGCTGCCCAAGTGCTTTCTTTAACCATATTTAAATTGAATGATCTAAATCTGACATTTGATTCAAAATTACATCAATACAGTACTACCTAAAAACACAAAAACTTCCCCAAACAAGTCTTTTCTTAAATGCCACCAGATCCAATCTGACAAGGTCCAGCTCCACCAATAACCTGGGGAGGAGGGTTTCTGTTTATGCTTACTCCTGCAGGTCTGATCTGGATCTCTCTCTGTGTGTATCACCTGGACACCCTGAGCTGGCATCAAACGCTGAGAATAAGAGACAGAAAAAGCCGACTGAAGCTAACATCAGCACTTGGAAAGACATCAAGGCCCTGTCCAATGATGCCAAAACAACACTGACAGAGATGAGCGCAGAACTAACCCCTGAAAATCCGTTTCTTTCCATGAGTATAAAACTTACTACAAACCCTATGATACTTTGTTGCATCCTGATATACCTGTTCCTGACTCTTCCACCATCTACTGCCTTAAACAATTACTCTTTGGAGCTGTATTCCTCTCAACTGTGCTCTTGATCACTTGCTGCTCCATTCATGTGTTACCCTTACGTGTCTCATGGAGTCAACCTCCTCCTTAATGGGAGAGAGTCATGTTGGCTTTTAAAACAAGAAAAGGTGATATGTGAGGGTATGCAGCCTAGATACAGGAGACAGTTATCAGTATGCCTCAGTAATTACTCACTGGAGCAGGCTGAAACATGCCTTAGATACCAGGGGCTCTGCGGAAATATCCACATGGGACACGGAAAACATCCTGACCCTGGCTAGGTTGTATGATGCCTGTTCTATATGTTTAAGGCTTACACATTAACCTCTTTGATAAATACTCAGGCAGCCTTCCTCGGAGTTGCAGAGGAACAGCATAAGTAAACTGGCTTGACCTATGATACATAATAGGATCACATGATAATAACAAGGTCAAAAGTCGTCTACACTAAAGTCCTTCTCTCTAACTGTTGAACTTCAACAGCATCCTTAAAAACTTGGGCCCAGCAGTTAGAGTAATGGCTATGTCGCTGGACTCCCATGTAGTTGACCGCAGTTCGCATCCTGGCCCCAGTGGCTTAAAATTCACACCGGGCACGTGTGCGTGCGTGCCCAAGATCCTGAGAGGAGAATGGAGGAGAAGGGATTTCAGCGTGTCCATCCCCCCTGGGAAGTGATTTCTCGCTTTCTGTCTCTCGGTCTCTTGTCTGTCCGTCTGGCGAGTGCACGCGCCCTATAGCAAAAACCTCTTCAAAAAAAAAAAAAGGAACCATAAATTATTTTTTCTTTACTTATTATAGAGGATGTATGTACACGAGAGAAATAGGGGAGAGAGAGAGAGAGGGAACTATTTCATGACGGAAGGACTAGAACTCCATTTTCCTAATTACAGAGCCTTTTCCTCACTTTTGTCTTCTCCTCCTTTGTCTCTCAACCAGATCATAATTAGGCAATGAAATAACTATATTTGACTAAATGTAACTCACTTTTTTTTAAATCAAAATTTTTCCTTGAGTGAGCACCTATAGAAAAACGTTTTTACTTATTTTTATTTCTCTCTAGAATTTCATATTAATATGCAAGATTCTTTTATGTTACTTGTTTAAATAATTTTCTGCATAGTTTCAGGATCATAAATATTTATCTTCAAAGTATTATGCTCTATTATTCTTTTTTTTTCTCACTATACATTACTTTTAATTGAGATCCAGCCATTTGGCATATCTAGGTAGACTTAAAATTCATATGAAATGTTAAACTAATCCTCTAAAATAATAATAGGCACTTGCTCATTCACAAGAGCATTTAATGCTTGTTATTGTGGTTACTATCACCAACATTACCCTCAAAAGAATATTGTAGCTCTTCAGGTAGGTTGGTAAAGAGCCAGCCCTTCTAGAAACTACCACTTTCCTTTCTATAAATGGTTTAACTATTTTTCTTATAGTTCAAGCATTCTGCCTTGAATTCAGGACTTCTTTTGTGGATCATTATGAAAATAAAGACAAAAAGTGCTCAATGTAAAGACTTGTAGATTCTAAAACATCAATATTTCTCGCATTAACTTAATCTAGTCTAAGACATTGTAACCAGCTAATCTTAAAATTAATAAAAAAAAGAATTATGTATGTATAGCATAAAATTAAATAGATGACATTTGATCAACAAACATGACTAAATTAAAAAACATTGTGAGTGAAAAAGAATCAAAATGAGGGAACAGCATCGTTTCTCATTTTATAAACATGAATTCTGTTAAGCTCATCTTGGCATCCTGCTGTCAGGCTTGCTAAGTTACCTTGGGGACACATGCAACAGGGTCAGAATTTACAAAGTATTCACCAAAGTAGTATTTGACAGGTTTTTAGGATTCAAAATGAGACACAAAAACATCAAAAATGTTATTTTCTAATATTCCTTTTAGTAGACTTTCATCAACCATCTTTTCCTTCCATTTCAAAAATCTATTGCAAAACTCCTGCTGCAGCGTATCATGCAGTTGCTCTAATGAAATGCAGTTTTTTAGCTTACAGAAAAACATCTGTTCATCAACCTTCTCATTATCTTGCTCACTCAATCCCAATTGTGAACGCTGGGCAATAATAGCACACCAAGTAGACAAGCTCATTTCTATTTTCTGCACAGGAACTTTTTACAGCAGATGTGAAAAAAACTTGACCGCAAAAGATGCTTAGTATAACAAAAACAACCATGACATAGGTGTGGCTTATGAACACAGGAGCTAGAACTCCATGTGCCAAGATCAGGTGAATGAAAAGGTATAATGTTATCAAAATTACATGGCTGTCATTCTCACTTTCCCTGAATAGTATGTAAACTTAACAAAGGATGCAAGTGTAACTGTTAAATCCTAAAAATGAACGTCATTTGAGAACATACCTCACCTATAAAAATGATCAATATTTATGAAAATAAAGTTTTATAAAAACAAAAAGAAAAGTAGCAAAGCATGTGCACTAAATTATAAACACTAAGATATGAAGGACTTTGATCCCACTACCGTATAGCCTAGAAAAGTGTCTAGCACCTAACAGCAAATTGTTAAAACTCAATTTGGCTTAAGTGCATCTCCATACTAGTAGCCAAGCTTTAGCCAATCACAGGCTGCTAACTTATCAGGCAATGCCCAAATAAAGTGTTTTATCACATCAAACCCAAATTAGGCCAATGTCAAGCTGTAACCACCCAACCTGTTTGTGTATGTTACTTCCTTTTTCCCTGTGTAGATATTGCTTCCCCAAGTTGCTGGGCGGAACTCCCTGAATCTCCTATTGCTCTCAGTGCTACCTGACTCCTGAACTTTATTTTCATAAATATTGATCATTTTTCATTGAGTATATTTAGGGTTAGGGTTAGGGTTTATATTTTCAAATGGCATTCCTTTTCCGAGTTTAACTTGTACCCTTTTTAAAGTTTAAGTACTATTCAGGGAAAGTGAGAATAACAGCCACGTAATTTAATAACATTATACCTTTTCATTCACTTGCTCTTGCCACATGGAGTTCTTGCTCCTATGTTCATAAGTCACACCTATGTCATGGTTGTTTTTGTTATACTACGCATCTTTTATGGTCAGTTTTGTTTTTTTTTTTTCACATGTGCTGTAAAAAATTCCTGTGCAGGAAATGGAAATGAGCTTGTCTACTTGGTGGCAAATAAATTCTGCCTAATTTATCTAAAGTTTTTTCTTTGAACAATACTATCATCTTTTAACAATACTTACCTCTGACCATTTCCAATACACCAGGCACAGTTCTAATGTGCTCCATATTTCAAAACCTCCTGTCAGTACCATCACCCAGTTTTTATATATGAAAATTGATAGGAGAGATTAAAGAATTTACCTAGCAAGTACGGTTAGTAACAAAATAGCAGATGTGTTCAAATTGGGGCCATTTATCCCTATAGTCTGTATGCTTACTTGATGAACAAATGGAGTTGGTAAAGATAAAAATAAAATATAAATATAACCACGGATATTGGCTAATCCTGTGGGTGAAATGTCGACTTTTTAAAAATTAGTATTATTTATTATTACTTACACATTCAATCATTATACATCATTTAGTTTGTAAAGAGATTTTACCCGACATGATATATCACCACACAGCAGACAAGTTGAGACTACTAGACACGACATCACCAACCGGCAACAAACCATATTTGTGTAACACAAATATCTTACTTCTCCATATTTCCCCAAATTTCCCTTCCTGCACTCTTCCCCTCTCTAATGCTCCTTCCACTTTGTCCCTTGTCCATAACAATTTCCAATGCTTTTCCGAAAATCTGTATACGTTAAGTGGAGACATGTGATGTCTCTCCTACATAGCCTGACTTGCTTCACTCAGCAACAAATCTTCCAAGTTCGTCCACTTTCTATCAAATTCCAGGGGCTACGTCAAGATGAGAGTAGCCTTCTGAGGCATCATTCCACAGGAAGAAAACGGCATGCTTTAGCTAGTTGGAGACGGAAAGAAATAGCAAAATGCAGAAGGTCAGAGCGGGGAAGCTCCTGACCAGTCCAGACCCACCCTGAGAGGATGTGAGACCAGCAGGAGGACAAAGTGGAGGGGAGCCTCGGCTAGCTCCTGCCTCCTAGGAAGGGAAGTGCCGCACACCCCATGTGCTGGGCGTCCCAGGCACCTTGGCTCACAACTCAGGGAGCCGACTGGCTTTCAGATGCTGACACCGGACACCCAACAACGCAGGTACACCTAGGCAGCCTGGCGCAGGCCGGAGACAGAGGCCCCGCCGCCTACCAGGCACACTCTGATTGGCCTCAACTTCCGTCGGCCGAGCTTCCTATTGGTCACGGGTGCCGAGCATGCGCACCTCTGTCGTGCGCACAGGTGCATGGCTGGCAGAGTAGCCGGGAGCGTCCCCGTGGGTGGTCTAGTAGGTGGGGACTTCGGTGGCTGGATTCACTGTGCAGACCCAGCGGGCTAGTCTGGGAAGCGCCGGGGTCCGCGGGCGTGGCCGTCCTGTGTGCGTAGGGCAGTTGCAGGCTGGCTGCGGGGTCCTCGAGCCGCAGCGTTGGGCCTCAGGTCCCGGGAGGTGTGAGCCTTTTCTGCTGCGTCAGACCCCAGGGCACTTTCCAGACTGGGGTCCATGGGGGTGGGTGTCGGTCGAGGAAGCTCTGCTCTGAAGACCCTGGACCCTGCCCTTGTCCCTGCGAAACTGCGGAGAGGATGCCAGTTATGCAGGGCAGGCAGAGGTCCAGAGATTAGTCCTCTGAGTTCCATGAAGTGATTGGAACTGTTCGCCATGATAGGAAAGTTTCAGCACCGCGTTTTCACAGCCCTGGATAATAATTACTATATATCGTCTTATTTGGATTATGTTTTTGTAATTGCTGTGTTGCCCATGTATGTAATAAATAAATACTGCACGGTGCTGTTTCCCAGGTGCAGATAGGATCCTTAGGGATAGTGTTGAAGTCTTGTATCAGTGATTTTGTTTTTTAATATGTTGCCTAACACTATCATTTTACCACTGATTTTCTTTCCTGCTTAATTTGCCCTTAGTGACCTGGCCTGAGGAGCATAAACTGAACTCTAACCATTGGTCACAGTTCAGAAGTTTAAATTATGGTTTGAATTTCAGTTTAATTTTTTTTTTTTTTAACAAATCCTTCCTAACAGTTCCTCCAGATTTCAACAGTGAAATGAGGATGAAAACTGGCTAGCTTTATAAAAGTAATTTTAAAAAAGTATGGATGAAATTTATTTTACTCTTAATATTCCATAGGAAAGCCTTCATCAACTAGTGCAATGTTTGTGTGTCTTGGAAATACTTTTCCGAGATAATTCAGTCTTTGCTCGACATTAGGATGAAATTGCCATCAAGAACCCTGCAATTTAATTGATTTCCTTTTGTTTTTCTTTCTTGAAGAATTCAACGACAAGAAAATCGCATTTAGTGAACACAAAGGTGTTTTAGGCAGTCTAATTGTATTTATCAGATAAGGTATCTACATTTTAAACAAAACCAGTTAGGTAGCCTACTCAGAAGTACATGTCTAATAAAAAGCCATTTCCATATTCAAACCCATCTAGTCTGGTTCTATTAATAGATATTGAATTTGAACTGCTGTTTTTCTAGGTTAGTGTTTATTATCCCTAATTTAATCATTAATATTTTCCCCTCCTTCCCCATGTCTCATTCTCTATATTTTTTAAAGGACATTTGGACATTAACTTTTTATATACATATATTTTTAAATTTCAATTTCTTTTGTACATTCAATCAATTGGAGGGCTAATTTAGGATATTTCAGGGAGAGTAAGTGCAGGTGAATTCTTGAATTTTTGTGTCGTATGTCTTATCTGTCTCCTGTAAGTGAAGGGACATTTTACTATTGAATGTGGGAGAGCACTATATGATTTGGAAGGGCCAAAAGCATCCCAAGGGTAAGATAAATCTGGTATGCTTCATTAAACAATTTTTTGCTTGCAGGTTTGTGTGGATGTTGTTCACATTTTTAAAGGTGTGAAGAACTTGATATTTTGTAGGCCTGTATTGCATAATAAACACTTTCTTCTGTTTTTTTTTTTTAACTTTTTAGTGCTAAAACTTTATAATAACAACAGTCTCATCTATTTACAAACATGATATAGCAGTAACAATTCTTAAGCCTAAAAGGAATGTGGTTTTGTCTTTTTGCTAGAAGGAAAATGTTTCTCACTTTTGGGGTACCCTTCCCCCCACCTGGCTCAGTGTAGACTCTTGATTATAAGAGTTTATATCTTCTTAGCCAGGATAACTCATCAAAATCTCCTTGAGAGCCTTTATGGACTGTACATGTCTAAACCCCACCCTCAGAGAGTGATTCAGTAACTACTAATGGACCCAACCCCTTGAGCCTGCTTTGTGTTTAGGAATATGGGTGTAAGGTTGGCACAGGGAATCTCTGCTTCATATAAAAAGCCTTTTATTTTTTCTCATCACATGACTTTGAAAACACCTAATTGTGGAAGTCATGTGAGGTGGCATTAAGAAGTGCTGGCTGGGCCAGCAGGTGGCATGGTGGTTAAGGGCGCTGGACTCCCACATGGCCGACTGCTGTTTGAGTCCCAGACTTGGTGGCTTGCTTTCTCACTTCCCTCTCTCTCTCTTGCTCTGTCCTTCTCTGGTAAAATTAAAGTAAGTAAATAAATTTAAAAAGTTAAATAAAATAATTTCTTAAAAGAAAAGAAAATGTGGATGATTGGTGTTGGATTTAAACTTACTATGGACTTTCAAGTTTATTGCCAAAAGACTTAGTAGGAAAATTTCCTGAATGGATAAGGGCAGTACAAAACTTGAGCTTGGAAGTGGATGTACTCACACCATGGTCATGTTCTGGTGGCTCCTAACACTGCTGGTTAGCCTAGCCTCTGCAGAAGTTACAGCCCAAGGGTATCTGGAACCCAAGGCAGTTGTGTCCTCTAAATTGATGTTATTTGTCTTTAGACTTAACTATTTTAGACAAGTCAAGATATGTTAGCTAGTACGGGCTTTTGTACCACACATGGGAGCCATTAATTTATCAACGATGGTACTCCAGAATGTATCCACCAATGTCTTCTGTAGCTTGATACAAAGAGAAGGGTGTCTCAGAAAAATGGACAGTAGTCAGCTAGCTGGAATAATGTCAAGATATTGGATTTGGCATCTGTAAGGTGCGGGTGACCTTAGGAAGACAGAAGCTCAGAGGCTGAGAAAGTGACTTACACACAAATACTTTGCTATGTATTATGCTTTAAGTTGACAGCTTAAAATCAATCTATTTACTTAACACATACTAAATACCAGGCTCCTTTCAGATACTGGGGGGAGATAGGGATAAACCCGATTCCCCAGTTCTTCACAGAACTTTCTCCCTATTGGAAGAACAAAAGCAGACGTGTTAAGTATGCTCTGTCTGAGTGTGCAAGATGGACTCCTTTCCCTGTCTTGTGAGCTCAACGAGTGGAGTTAGAAGACCACTTAGAACAGGGCCAGACACGTAGTGAAGTCCTCAGTAAGTATTTATTAGTAATAGGAACCCTTATGTAGTACCTGTTGTGGGTTAAGCGTAAGTTACTTGACTCTCACCATCACATAAATCGTCCCCATTTACAGATGAAACTGAGCTATAGAGGATAATGTAACCAAGGTCTTAGTGTCTTAAAGTGACAAAGCCAGTATTTGTGTCCATGCAGTTGGGCTTCAGTCTCTGTAACTGATCTCCTTTTCCTTATATGTGTAACTAGCAGTTAAAAGCTTTTCCTAGAGGTGCGTGAAATGCCCAAAGGTAGGAGAACATTCCAAGCTGAGGGACAAAAGTGGAAAAGGCTTTGAGGTGTGAGGAAGAGCTTAGTACTTTCAGGAGAAGTCTGCAGACAGCCTTGAGAATGAGGGAAAGGAATGGAAGGTGGAGAGGAAGGACTGACCGACCGACCCACTGACCGTCGGACCAGGGAGCAGGATTCAAGCCTGGGAGTCCTTGGCCTCCTGCTACAGAGTTCGGAGTTCACCCTGGAGGCAAGAGGAAACTAAAGACTTTATGCCCTGAACAGACAGGATCAGGTTTGCCATTTAGAACTAGCTGCGGTGCAGGCTTTGGGCTAGATAGGGAGGATGATGGGAAGACAGGTCAGAGAGCGAAGTTTCCCAAAGAGAAAACCTGGGAAGAACTGAAGTGGTGATCTTAAATCAGAGCAAGGTAGAGAGCTTGAGATAAGGAGACTCTGATAAGAGATTTGTTGCACAAGCCCACACCTTCCTGTATTGCTTTTTTCTTTTTCTTTTTTTTTCTTTTTTCTTTTTTTGTATTAGAGGTAATAAATAGCTGAGGGCATAAATGTCACTCAGAGAAAAACTAAGCATAGTTGAACTTGAAAAACAGGAAGCAATGAAAATGTTGACTATTTTAAGCAAAAAACACAGTCTTTAGTACATGCCATCATAAAATCAGAAATGAAAGGAAGAGAAGAAAGCTTTTCTGACTAAAGACTGAAAGATCATTTTCTGAAGCTTAGACTTTTTTATTTTCTTTTACCATTTCCTACAGAGAATATTTGTATGGAGGGGTGAGTAAAAATTTAGCAGCTAAGAAAGCTTCCTGACTTGGTAGCACGTACTCCCATTTGCCATCCACCCCCTTCCTGTGCCTGTATCCCTCCCCAGCCTGCCTTGTTTCTAGGGCTGGTGAGCTGAGAAGTGGCCCTCACTACCCACCCGTCCTTCTCTTAGGCCTTTAAGTTCTGCAGAACTTTTTCTTTATTGGGGAGACACCATCAATAGGGTGTGATTGATAGCCCATGCCCCATGGCAGCCCAGACAGGTATGTGTTTTTGGAGTGCACAGGAAGACCTCTGGATGCAAGCGTGGGACCTTCCCATGTGGTGGCAGCACAGCCAGTACTGTTCATTGCTGCCCCAACCCTGATCTTCATAGAGACCTTGACTAATTCACAGGGATCCGTATCTACATCTGCACATGCAAAGGCTTCCTGATCTGGATCTGGATCCGCATCTGGATCGAGAGTTGACTGGGGGGATATTTCACTCATGAACTTATGCTGTCAGAATTATTTTAGATTTATAAAAATAATTTAGGATTCTGTGAGGTGTCTCCTTTATTATTTATTTGGAGAGGTTTTTGCTATAGGGCACATGCTCTTGCCAGGAAGACAGAGAGAGACAGAAGGGGGGTGGCCATGCCACAATCCCTTCTCCTCCATTCTCCTCTACACACATGTGCCCGGCACTAGTTTAAGTCACCAGGTCCAGGACTTGAACTGCAGTCAACTACATGGGAGTCCAGCGACATAGCCACTATGCCAACTGCTGGTCTTGAATACTAAATTTTTATATTACTGCCTTTAAATGCACGTGTGCAAGCATACAGTATAAATAGATAATATATTAATGTAACTTTTTTAGATGATTATTGGGATGACCCTGGTTTACTGCTATCCCACATGGCTAACTGGGCTTCAAGTCCTGGTCCAGGATTTGAGGCTGGAAGAATATGCCTGGTGTGTTTGTGCCCCAATGAGAGGAAAAAATGGAGGAGAGAGACTGTGATGTGACCATGTCCCACCTGTACTGGGTGGGGCTGTTTTGTTCCCCTCCCACCTCCCTTCTCTGGTGAGCATACATGCTCTCTGGCAATAATAAACATAAACCAATAAAATGATTATTATCCAAGCTATCTTTCTCATGATATTTTAAGGAAACACTTAGAAAGTTTATGTCTTACAAGGCTCAAGATGCATATTTTGAAATTTTATTCTGACATTTGTTATCATAAGTGATTCTGATCAAGACTAGCATTGTCTAATTTCAAACCTTTTAAATAAATATTTTTAAAGAGCCTGCTACATATGCAAAAATGCTTGATAATAAACGGACTTTCTCACAGTGACTACTTAAAGCAGCCTTAGGCAGGCTGGGTCTCATGCTTGTTACAGGCAAAGAAACGCATGCAGAGCAAAATAAGTGACCTGTTTGACTCTCAGAGCTAGTTATCAAAGAAAGCGGAACACTAACTTAGCGTTTAGTTCCACTCTGCTCTGCTGTGCTTCCTGGGGGAAGACGTTCCCTGAGAGTTTCGGCTGCTTGCATATAGGAGTTATGAATGGTTTCAATGTATATTACTCAAAATGACCTTGCTTTATTTCATCCTAAAATGGAGACAAATGTGTGTAGTATGAAGCTTCCCGGGAGGTGCAAAAACAGTACACTAATGTATGGAAAATGTTTATAGGACCCCTTATTTAAAGAACTATTTTTGTAAAACTCATTTTTTTAAATGAAGTTCCCCCTCCCCATTCTTTTCCGTTCATTCACAACTTTATTCTAGAACTTCTTGAAGTTCAGATCTCTTGAATGATCTGTACAGGTAAAGCTAAATTTTAAATAGCTAGTAGAGAGCAATAATTATATATGAAAAAGTGATGAATGAGGAGTCACAAATGACACAATATCGCCAAATATCTGCGTATCTTCATCCATCACTGTCTTTGCTCAGATTTCCTCAGAGAGGATTCCCTGAGCATAGAAGGCAGTGGTCATTTTAAGTAGAAAATGCCCAAGTAAACAATATTAAGCAGTATTTGAGCAGTTGGCTTATGTACGACCTGTGACTATCTCAACAGCTCATGTTTGAAGAAAATCTGGTAAAACACTCTTCTAAAGTTCATTGCCTCTGAGTGATGGATGTGCAGTCACCTTAGAAACAAAGAAACTTGATATTGACTACTTTAGTTCTGGCTTTCTTGATGACAAGGATTTCATTTGTTTTTATGGTTAAAAGATAATACAACAGTATGACCTTCATGTGGTAAGCTTTTGTTTGTAGGTAGGAACTTCAAACAGGAAACATTTTGGAATTTGAATAAACTGTAATTTAGTTTCACACACTAATTCAGAAATCAAGAAAGTAGTGGTGAATGCCAATTACTACACATTGGGAAGTATATAATAAATTATTTTTAACTATAGTCACTGTACTGTGCTATAGGACACTAGTACTTATTCCTCCTGTCTCATTGCAATTGTGTATCCATTAAAACAGCATCTTCCTAAGAAAACAGAGTGGGAAGTAGGGGGTGGAAGGTAGGGAATCAAGGGGGAAAAGGCAAAGCATTGAATGGACACAGAAGTGGGAAATTATCTGTTGACACTCATGTGTATGGTAATATCTTTGACTGGAGTAATATACAGTATATTCATGCTGGGAAGGTTCATTTTATATGCTGTAAATATATACAGTAATTAAATGTAAAAAAAAGTAAAATACAAAACAGCATCCATTCCCTATCTCCCTCCCCACATCCTCTAGCAACCTATTCCATTCTATTCTCTTCTTCTATAAAGTCAGGTTTTTTTTTGTTTCCACTTATGAGTGGAAACATGCAATAGTTCTTTATAAGTCTGAGCTATTTAAGTTAACATAATGTCCTTCAGACTTACCCATGTTGCCTCAAATGACAGGATTTCATTCTTTGCAATGGCTAAATGGTATTCCATTACCATTCTTAGTGTGTGTGTGCGTTGGGGTTTGGGGGGCTGGCAATATGAGTATCTACACTACATTTTCTTCATCCATTCATCTGGTAGCAGAGACTTAAGTCCATATTTTTGCCATCGAGAATAGTGCTGCAATATGCATGGGAGTGTGGATATCTCTATGACATACTGATTTCTCCTTCCTCTTCCTCTTCTTCATTTTCCTCTTTTCTTCTTCCCCCTCCCTTCTTCTTCTCCTCCTCTTTCTCCTTCTCTCCTCCTCCTCCTTCTTTTTGGGTATATGCCTAATAGTGGAATTGCTGGCTCATAGGGAAATTCTATTTTTAGCTTTTTGAGGAGATGCCATACTGTTTTCCATAATTATTTTATTAATTTATGTTCCCATCAACAGTGCATAGGGTTCCTTTTCTTCCAAATCCTTGCCAGCATTTGTTATTTTCTGTCTTTTTAATGATGGTTATTTCAGCGGGGGCGAGTTGCTGTCACACTGTGGCTGTGACTTGCATTTCCTCCTCATGATTATGGATGTTGAGCATGTTCATATACTTGACCATTTAAAATTGTCTTCTTTTGAGAAATGCCTGTTTATTCCCATCACTTGTCCATTGCTAATCATTTTTCTTTTCCTATTGCTCTGTTTATTCTTTTTGCCTTTTTTTTTTTTTAAGAGAGAGAGATTTTTAACTAAAGGGCATGTGTGCTCGCCAGAGAAACAGAAAGAAGAAAAAATCACACACGTGCCTTCACCACCAGAAGAGGGGGAGTGGCCACACTACAAACTCTTCTCCATTACACTCTTGGGATTTTGGGCATGCACACACATGCACGTGGTATGAGTTTTAAGCTGCTCGGTCAGGGACTCGAATGGCAGTCAACTATGTGGGAGTCCAGCAATGTAACCATTAGGCCATCTTCTGGTCCCTCCTTTTGCTTTTTTAAGACAAAGTCTCACTAAGAGACTGGCTTAGCCTCCCGAGTAGCTGGAATTACAGGCGTACCTTACCACACCCATCTTTTAATGATGAAATTAGCTTCTTGAATGTATTTGAGTCTCATTTTTATCTTTTTAACCAGATTATATCTTTAAATTTGGGAGTTTAATTTATTTACCTTTATGGTTTTTATTGTTGGGTGTGGACTTAGTCTTCTCATCTTGTTGTCTTCCTATTGTTTTTTGTTTCCTTTGTTTCTTTCTTCCTCTCTTACTGTGTATCTTTGTGGGTTGTGGTTTTCTCTAATGTTAAGGTTTGATTGCTTTTTCTTTCTCATTTGTTTATTTGCATTACCTGTAAGTTTTATTTCTTCACATGCTTCATGATGGTGGTTGTCGTTTTTTCACTTCCAAATGTAGAACACTCTGAAGCAGTCCTTGTAAAGCTTGTACAATGGAGATAAAGTCCTCTAGTTTCTGCCTGTCTGGGAAAGACTGCATTTATTCTTTACTGAAAGATAGCTTTCCTGGGAATGTTATTCTTGGCTAGCAGTTTTTTTTTTTTTTCTTTCTTCAACACTTTGAATATATCAACCCATTATCTTATGCTCTGTAAGGTTTCTGCTGAGAAGCTGTTAGTTTAATGGAGTTTCTCTTATATGAAACTTGACATTTTTCTCTTGCTGTTTTTAGAATTCTTTGTCTTTGACTTTAACAGTGGGACAGTAATGTGTGTCACAGAAGATCTTTATAGATTGACCCTATTTAAAGATCTCTTAGTTTCTTAAAATCTATGTTCATATCTCTCCCAAGTTTTGGGGAATTTTCTGTTATTAACTCATTAAATAGGTTATTTATGCCTTTCCCCTCTTCTTCTTTTCCTAGAAGTCCTATAATGCAAGTAAGTGTTTATTTAATGGTATGCCCCAGGCTTTCTGCATTCTTTTTCATTCCAATATCTTTTTATTTCTTTATTTTTTTGTGGTCTTATTGGTTATTTCAGGAGACCTGACTTCAATTTCAGAAACTTTTCTTTTGCTTAATCAAATCTATTGTTGAACTCTAGATTGTATTTTTTTTATTTCTTACATAGATTCTTGAGTTCTAAGATTTTTATTTGAATACCTACCCCTTTGCTGAATTTCTCATTTAGATCATGTTTTATTTTTTTCTAATTTTATTACATTACCTGTCTGTATTTTCTTGTATCTCACCGAGTTTCACTATGATGATTATTTTGAATTTCTTATCAAACGTTTCATAGATTTCCTTCTCTTTGGCATACATTGCTGGAGAATCGCTGTGTTCCTTTGAAGGAGTCATGTTATCTTGCTTTTCCCTAGGTTGATACTTGTGTGCTAGGGGACGAGTTGCCTCCACTAGTTTTATAAAATGGATTTTGTGGCTTAAAAACTCTTTCTTATGGGACCAGCAGTTAGCATAAAGGCTATGTTACTGAACTCCCATGTAGCCACCCATGGTTCAAATCCCAGACCCAGTGGCTTGAACTCATGCTGGGCGCGTGTGCATGCATGCCCAAGAACGCAAGAGGAGAATGGAGGAGAAGGGATTGCAGTGTGGCCATCACCCCCATCCCCCGGGGGGGTGTTTTCTCACTTTCTATCTCTCTGTCTCTCTCTGCCTTTCTGGCAAGCTCATGCACGCTATAGCAAAAACCTCTAAAAAAAAAAATCTCTTTCTTATAATTGGGTCTGATGATACCACTTGGGTAGCCTATGTTGGTTTTGGTTCCAGCTAGTTGGAGCAGTGTAGTCTCGATTGCAGTTTCTTCAGCTGCATCATCATCAGTGATACTTGTGGCCCGTGGATATGTCAGTGGACTAAGCTTGAGGAGTGTGTGAGACTGGTTCACTGACAGGAACCCAGCTGACCTAAAGCCAAGATGTGGTCATGGCATCACCCTGGAACTTCTGGGTAGAGCATGTGTCAGGGAGCAATTTACCCAGATGTCTCACATGGCCTACGAGTGAGTAGGCTGCTCTTGCCATGGTGCATGGCTGTGTGTGTGGCAGGGGAGGGGATGTTTTCTTGGCTGCTTTCATGGGATGTGACAGTGGGGGGAGGTGAGTCTGTCCCAGCATTTTCCTAGGGTGAGTATTATTGACTACTAAATCTTGGTACATACTTTTAATTCTAGTGGTCATACATTTCTATTTTTCCCTTTAAAATGCATCCAGGAAAAAATCTGAATCAATTGTGGTAACTTAACCTTTTTATCCTGAGGTATTAGCAAATCCTCCATTTCAGATTTTCAAGCTTAAATTAAGTGAGGATTTACAAACTTGAGTGACTTAAGCTGTATTTACTCTCAGGGGTGAATGAGTGAAAAAATTAATATCCTAAGATATCTGCTTACTGCCCTGCCTCTCCCATGTGCCCAGGACCAGTTTTCCCTAAGTCCTCTCTATTCTTTGTTATGCAGATTAGTCTAGAAAGGCTGTAAGTCATTCAGTTGGTGTAATTTTGTTCAGTATACATACACATCAAAGTAACTTATTACCTTAAAGCCATCAAAACATATAATTCAAATGTATTTAAGATATTTCAATTCATAAAATAAGATTTTCTCACCTGCACAGCACCACTAACTCAGATTTTTATTAAAGTTTTGTTTTGTATGTTGTTAAATTGTTTTTTTTTTCCCCAGATTTTCATTCCTTTTTATTTCATGCTACTTTTTGAAAGTGTACTGTTGATACTTCGAAGAAATCTAAAACTATCTTTGACAGTTCTTATATTCTCAAGGCTAGAGCTTCTGAGGGGTTTTCCCAGGTTGGGAATTACGTCATTATTAAAATAATTTTTCAGAGGGAGAATGTTAACATAGAGGTGCTATATCTGACCAATCTATCTATAAATATTTATCATTTTTGATTATGTGCAATCTATTCATGTTCTTGGCGGCCTAGTCAAAAGGAAAAAACCCAGCTCAGTTATTGGAAGAGGGTGCAGCTGCTAGTATTTGCTTGGTCTGACCAGTTTAGTAAAAGGGAACTAAAAGTATTGAGCACTATGCCAAACATTTATATTGAAAACAAACAAGCAATAACAGCCCCTGATATCTGCACTTGATCTGACATGCAAAATTAGACCTTGGTCAATTATAAGCTAGTCTGGTGTTCATAGACCCTTGTATTCTGCCCTGGAATGTGAACAGTCTTTCAGAATATCAAACATGGTCAGTCTGAGACCATGTAAAGTAAAACATTCTGGAACACAAAACACAAAAAATTCCTGTTGCTAAACGTGCACCTGCTACTTCATAGTTAGGACTTTATCATCACAGGTCTCTCTTCCCTACAGATAAGTTTTATCAAGATGCCACATTATAGATTCACCCATGTTCTGACATCCCCACTCTTTTCCATGTTCTGCCAAATTACTCAAGCAGAGCCCAAATCCTATAGGCCCTTTATAATACCTTATTATTAAGATATCCCATGGTTCTCTATAGTATATGTTCTCACTAGTTACAAGGAGTAATAAACTCAATCCTTTCACTACTGGAGTACTTCTGGAGGGCTTTGGATGCAGAACACTATTGCACCCTTACAGCAATGCTGTGACACAGTTATCATCCTCCTCCTCCTGATGAAGTTCAGAAAGCTTATGTGTCTTGCTCAAGTTTATGTTAATAATGAACTGCACAGCGAGGCTTTAATGTTACATCCGAGGCCAGTAGGTAGAGTGGTGGTTAGGGAGCTGGACTCCCACATGGCGGACTGCAGTTTGAGTCCCAGACCTGATGACTCGTTTCCTCACTTCCAATCCTATAGTCTTTGATCATTATAAGGTTTTGATGATTGTAATATTTTATACAGGCATAATATTAAATGTAACAGACATGCGAATTATGACACAATAAAACTAACAGCTGTGAATTCTGTTACCCAACACAGAAGCAGGCAGAAATGCTGTTGTGTCTGTCTGAGACTCTTATCCTATCCTCCTGCCTCATCCCAAGAGCAAGCCAGTTACCTGTGCATTATGTTTATCATTCCCTTCCCGTTTCCCTTTTCTTTCTCATTTTTTAAATTTTGAAGGCATGTCCAATGTATAGAAAAAAAATGTAAATACAATAGAAAAAACTGTTCTGAACCATTGGATGGAGAATAAATCGTCCATGTGCTTTCTCATCACCTCTAAATGCTTTAGTGTGTATTTCCTCCAAACCAGAACAGTCCCACACCTCACTATAAAGAAACCACCCAATTCATGAAATTAATGTTGCACTGTTATCACCTTATCTATTCAATCTTTACAGATTACTCCAATAACGCCCCTTATAGTAAAAGGAATCAGTTCAGAACGAAACGTTGAATTTAGTTGTCACGTCTCATTTTTATTGCTATTTACATTCCAAGGGATAAGTACATTCAAATGTAAGTATCTGTTGTGTTTAAGATGCACATTTGGGCTGTTCCCAGTCTCCTACTTTTATAGTATATGTATTTGTATACATATTTTTATAAACAATACTGTTTTATATGTGCCCTTGCATACATTTTTGTATACATATATATGCATTATATGTGTATACACACACACACACACACACACACACACATTTCTATAATGTGTGTTTCTTGGAGCAGAATTATTGGATCATACCTTTATAAGAAAATGTTATTTATTTTTAGATGACTTACCAATTTCTACTCTTCCCAGATTGATATAAAAATTCCTATTCTCACAGTCACTAAAATCTTGACCTATCAGTCTTTTATGTTTTCCAGCCGACTGCTGCTAGAGTACCTAACTGTGGGCTTCATTAGCGTTTTTCTTGGTTTTACTATTACGTTTAAGTGTCTTTCTGTGATAGAAAAATCTTAAAAGTATCTTGGCTAGTCTTGGTTCTTTGTTCTTTAATCTTCAATTTGGAATTAGCTTGTAAATATCTCTAAAGACACTTTGGGGATTATGATTAGTATCATATTAAACCAATGAATCAAATTTTGAAGAATTGAAGTCTTTATATCATTTTATAGTTTTCTGTCCTTGAGCAACTTATAGCTCTCAATTTACATAGATCTTTTTTAATATCTTTCAGTAAAATTATATTTTTTCATATAGGCTTTGCATGTCTTTTGTTAATTCTATCTCTATTGTATACCTAATTCTATTACTGTTGTACATCTGGTGAACTTGCTACACTGATTCACAATTTTAACAAATTATCTGCATTCAGATATAGTTTATAAAATATTTTCTGTAAATATGAGTGCTATTTCTTGGCTTTATTATTCATATACATTTATTTAGTATTTTGTTTTTGTATTTATCTTACAGCATTGTGTAGTACCTCTAGTATGACACTGATTGTAAGTGGTAGTAGGTAAGTACACCTATCTTATTCTAATTATTTTTAAGTTTATTTATTCTTTTGGGAGAGATTGCAAAACATTCCTAGCAGGATGTTTTGATGCAGTCCACCCTCAGCCACAGGTAGCCAGTATCTTGGGCACATGCATGCCTGGTGAGTACAGGGAGAGCTTGGGAAGTGAACCTGGGGCCTTCCCATGTGGGTCAGCTTGTAGAGTATTGCATTGCAACTGCATCACCGTGGCCGGCCATTCCTTCTGATTTTAAAGATTTTCCTAATGTTATGTCCTTTAATAATAATGCTCGTTGGGTCAGCAGGTGGTTTGGAGGTGAAGGCGCTGATTTTCACATGACCGGCTATGTAGTTTGAGTCCCTGACCTGGTAACTTGAAAATCACACTGGATGCATGTGCCTGCATAGGCAAAATCCCTAGCAGAGCCTGGAGGAGACAGAACTGCAGTGTGACAATTACTTCTGGATAGTAATTTCTCACTTTCCTTCTCTCTCTCTCTGTCACTGGCAAGTGCACAGGCTCTACAGAAAAAAAAAATAATGCTTGTAAAACACTTCTGCAAGATTTTATCAAGTAGATTATTTCTACTCCTAGAATGCTAAAATTGCGTATTTTAGCAAATCGTAAATAAATCTTAAATATTTTATTAATAATGGTTTTTTTTCACATGTTGACATAATCATGTTTTTCTCATTTAATCTGCCCATATGGAATGGCATTTGTAAGTGTTTTTGAGTTTAAATTCCAATAGCAAATTTCAATTTATCGTGTTTTTTAAAAACACAAGGTAGCACTCATTTAGATAATTTTTGCTTAAATATTTACAACTTTATTCCAAGTGAGATTGAGTTGTATTTTTCTTGTTGTTCTTTTCTAGTATCAAGCTTACTTGTGCCTTGTGAGCTCATTGGAGAGTATGACCACTTTTTAAGCATTCAGGAGCATTTGTAGATTTGAACTGTCAATTACTAAACAAGCTGGTAGATTGCAGCATGCGACTGCCTTTCTTGGTATTTTCCTTGTGGAAACCTGGTAGATCTCCTTCCTGTGGTAGACAGAATTTCACACGGGTCATCACACTCCATCGTAGAGGAGAGCGAGTGTGTGCCCTTGCCAGGAAAGAACCAGAAGCTGGTGCCCGATTTCCTCTGGATGTTGTTCAATGTATTTTTTCACTTTACTGGCTTTGCTTTGTATCCATTTGCTATAATAAATCAGAGAGCAGGATGTTTAATCATGTGCCGAGTCTTGTGAATCCTCCTAGCATGTCACCAAACCCAGAAGTCATCCTCAGGACCCCATTGAAGTACAATTTTCCATTCAACCTTCACTTTCTGACTTACTGTCTTAAACGTGGTCATAGTACTTGTGCTGTCTTTCAAAACTGCCTTTTACAAATAGTTAATTTTTATATTAAATAGCTCATAGTTAATATTGCTCATTTAGACTTTTATTTTTTCCCGACTAATCTGTATCAGTATGCCATTTTTTAAAGTTATTTTTCTTTTGAATCTCTGTATCAGTTGTCTCTATGGTAT
This sequence comes from Tupaia belangeri chinensis, assembly GCF_000334495.1. Taxonomy (NCBI): domain Eukaryota; kingdom Metazoa; phylum Chordata; class Mammalia; order Scandentia; family Tupaiidae; genus Tupaia; species Tupaia belangeri. Next base: position 4,393,392 of record NW_006159558.1, on the reverse strand, counting down.
CTTTCTTTCCTATTTTATTGTCATTTGTTTTTATCTGTATTATGTTTATTATCTTTGACTTTTCTTATTTGGTTTTTATGTAACTTAAGATTTGTATTTCATTTCTTGTTTCAGCCTTTTCTTTACTTTTTTTTTTTTTTTGAGAGTTTTTTTTTGCTATAGGGTGTGTGAGGCAAAAGCAAGAAATCACCCACCTTGGTGGGGAGGCCATGCCATAATCCCTTCTCTGTTTTCCTCTTGGGATCTGGGCACACATGTGCATGTGCCCAGCATTAGTTTTATTTTTGCTATTTATTTATTTTCTTAGGGACATTTTTGATATAGTGCATGCCCCTCCAAAGAGACAAAAAGTGAGAAATCATCCCATGGCAGGATGGCCATGCAGCAATCTCGTCTCCTCTCAGGATTTAGGGCATACATACACACTCACTGGGTGTGAGCTTGAATCCATTGGGACCCAGACTCAGTCTGCAGTGTGCCACGTGGGAGTCCAGCAACATAACCATTACGCCATCTGCTGATCCTCCTGGCTTGAGTTTTAAGTTGCTGAGTCTGAGACTTTAACCACCGTCGACTACATGGGAGTCCAGCAATGTAACCATTATGCCATCTGCTGGTTCCCAGCCTTTCATTTTCTAAGATAAATATTTAAAGCTACATGTTTGCCTCTTACTGCCTTTTTAAATGTTTTCCACCAGTTTTGATTTGTGATGTTTTTATTACTTTTGAGTTTTTACGATATTAACGTTTTCATTCTAATGTTTTCCTGGATCCCTACAATATTTAGAAATATGTGTTTTAGTCCCCACCCATATGGGATATTTATGTTTGCTTTATGTCACTAACCTTTAAGTTTTTTTAATTTTCAGAGAATATTATATTTACAAGTTTTCTGAAGTTTATTGTAACTATCTAGAATTGTTTTATTTTCAATCTCTTTTAGTTCCTTATGTCTTTCCAAAAAAATGTATTCACTATTTGGTGGGTAATTTTTGATATGCCTATTAAGTCAAATGTTCACTTTCTTTTTCAAATCTGTATTTTGTCTAATTTTTGAACTACCTAATCTGTCAATTATTAAAATATGCTGGCAATAAGATGTGTCATTTTATCCTATAGTTTGATCAGTTTTCTTTGGGATTGATTTTTAATCTATTTTAATAGACGCTTACATAGTCAGAAGCTTTTATATCTTTATGAATTGGATTGTTTTGTGTACTAGTCCTTCCTATCTCTGAAAATGTTTTGCCTTAAAGTTCATTTTATTTGAAATTAATATAGCTACTTCCCGTTGCATTTTCTTATTATTTACCTAGTGTCACTTTCCACTTATTTCTTGTCTTCCTCTTATGAGATGATTTAGCTGAACTTTGTTTTTCATTAAATCTTGTTATTCTCTTAAGACCCCTGACAATATTGTTTATGTGGATTATGTCTATAGATGCTTACCATATTAGAAATGAAAATTGATACCCTTTAAAAATACATATTTTACTCTTTAACTTGGATAAAGTATATGTTAAAATAAATGATATTTTATAAGAAAAAAACCTAATTTTCAAACTGAAGAAAAAATTATGAGACTAACATTGATCCCACTTATGCAAATCTTTTTAATGCCTCCCTTAGTGGAAGATAAATAGACTATCGTATCTGCTGCTGTATTTAATCTGTTGTAGTATCACATATATTAAAGTTTCTGGAAACTTGGATTGCTGACTCAGGAGAAATGGGAGGAGGAAAAGCAAATGACACTATAGAATTATTATAAATATAAGTTTAACTTTGAGGACCTTTTAAAAGTGCCTCTAAGAACCCCAGGAGTCCCTGAACACTACATTGATACCTGCTGGCCTAATGTGGAAAGTCTGCCTTTTATGTAGAAAGTTTAGAACACTGACATTAATTATAAAGTTTTAATATATTCCACTTAGCTTTCCTTTGTACTTTTTCCTTTCTTTTTTTCATTTTTTCCAGCTTATTTTCCAGATTGAGTTTTTTAAAAGATTGTGTTCTTGTATGTATCATAGCTCTTCTCTACAACTAATTTGGAAATTAAACACTCTATTTCTGTATATTAATTTATTGTCAGTAAATATAATATTTTATTTTACTTTTTTGTAGAGAATGTGTGCTTGCCCGAGAGACAAAGAGGGACAGAGAGAAAGAAAGTGAGAAATCACCCAACCTGGGGGTGGGCCACACCACAGTCCCTTCTCTTCCACTCTCCTCGTGGGATTTTGGGCACGTACACATGTGAATCCGGCATGAGTTTCAAGCTGCTGGGTCTGGGACTCAAAGTACAGCTGGCCAAGCGTGAGTCCAGTGGCGTGTTAGATCAGACCATTATGCCCTCTGCTGGTCCCTTAATTTCCTTTGCAAAATAGAAGAATTATAAATCCCATTAATTTGATTTACCTCTCTCTAGTTTATGTGCCACTGTTTTTCACTATCTTAGCTCTTTCTTTTTTCAGTCTTTATCTTCCAAATTATAACTGACATGATAAAAGTAATGGTTGTTTGTGATATATTCATGCATGTAGTATATATTTATTAATCCTACTCCTCCACGTGATTGAAGCTATCCTTCTTGGACATTTTTCTTTTCCCTAAAGGGGTATATTTTAGAATTTTCTTTATTTTTTTAGTTTTTAAATTTATTTATTTTGGGGGAACCAGCAGTTAGCATAATGGCTATGTCGTTGGACTCCCATATATTCGACCCCGGTTTGCATCCCAGATCCAGTGGCTTAAAACTCACGCCAGGCGCATGTGCGTGTGTGCCCAAGATCCCGAGAGGAGAATGGAGGAGAAGGGATTGTGGCGTGACCATCCCCCCTGGGGGGGTGATTTCTCGTTTTCTGTCTCTATGTCTCTCTCTGTCTGTCTGGAGAGCGAACGTGCCCTATAGCGAAAACCTCTCAAAAAAAAAAGAAAGAGATTGGTTTATTTTGGGACCAGCAAATGGCCTGGTGGTTAAGGCACTGGACACTCC
>NW_006159558.1:4389832-4390324 GCF_000334495.1 Tupaia belangeri chinensis | reverse complement strand
GGTCTCGCTGGTCAAATTTAAAAAAATAATAATAAATGAATAAATAAAATAAAATAAAATAATTCTTGAAAAAATATTCATTTCAAATTATAAGCAAGAAAGAGAGAGAACTTCCAACAGAGTCTAATGCTGTGACTCTCCCTCAGCTCACGCCCAACCTGGGGTCGTGAGCAGACTCATACCCAGTGTGCTCAGGGAGCTCTGATGTTTGGACTAGTAACCCTCTAAAGCAGGCCTGCCTCACAGAGCATTGCATTCACCTCTATGGCACTGTCTGGTCACTACAATTTCCTTTAAGAAACATCTTTGATTATTTGGAAATAGAGTTATCCTGTTTTGAAATTTGAAAAGTCCTATTACTAGAGACTTACTTCCAGGTTTAAGTTACGTGAGAGATATTTAAAAAGTGCATAGAGGGTGGCGGGCCTGGGTCTGTGCCTGTGCGTGGCTGCCAGGCCTGTGCCTGCGCCTGTGTGTGGCCCCAGGCCTGCG
>NW_006159558.1:4380527-4387969 GCF_000334495.1 Tupaia belangeri chinensis | reverse complement strand
ATAGTCCTCAGTAAGAAGTTCACTCATTGGAAGATTATGTGTTTTCCATTTAGCTTTTAAGAGCTACAATAGTTTACTTTCATTTTTTTTTTCTTTGCTTCAAAATGAAGTAATAAATTATGGTCAATAGTTGTATTCTCTCAAGGGTATAAAGAAAAAGACTGATAAAAAAAAAGTGCATAGAGGGACCAGCAGTTAGCGTAATGGCTATGTCGCTGGACTCCCACGTAGTCGACCGCCGTTCGAGTCCCAGACCTGGTGGCTTAAACTCCTGCCAGGCGCGTGTGCGTGCGTGCCCAAGATCAGGAGAGGAGTATGTAGAAGAAGGGATTGTGGCATGGCCATCCCCCCTGGGGGGTGATTTCTTGCTTTCTGTCTCTCTCTGTCTGTCTGGAGAGCGCACGCACCCTATAGCAAAAACCTCTCCAAAAAAAGAAAAAAAATTGCTTAGAAAATGTGTATTAGAGAAAAGGTAAATTTCACAATTTTTTGCACCAATAAATATGTGTAATATGTTTTACCTGTTGATCTTCCAGTTTGCTATTTCTTTTGACATTTTCATGCTTGCTCATTTTTATTCTAATTTTTTTAGATGTTTTAGTTGTGATTATTTTATAGTCCATGTTTTGTAATTTCAATATCTGAACCTCAGGTTGGTCTATATTTGTTATTTCTGTTGATCTAAGTCATGGAGAGTCTCATTTGCTTTTCTGTTTATTTATCTTCATTATTAACTCACATTTATTTTATTTCAATGAAGAAACCTTATGTTTCATGGTAAGAAAGGCTTCCAAATAAAGGGGATTGATTTATGTTTAGAAACTAGGAGTTGCTAATGTCTTAGGAACAGTTAGCCCCCTTAGATGGTCATTATATAGACTCTTATACTCAGCTCCCTCTGAGTCTGGAGCTTAGTTTTCTAAAAGATCATGGACACTGGAATAGTTTTTTAGGAAAACACTACATTTTTCATTAGTTCACTCTTCTGTGCTTTTCTCAGATTTAAGCTTTTCTTCTTAAAAAATAAAATCGGAGTGATCATGGCTAGGCACTTTCTCTTACTCATAACAAGCTAAGTTTGGTAGATGGACTTATTGGTCCCCAGTTCTTCACTTTGAACAATGACCCTGCAGGCTTCACTTTAACACTACTTGGATCTGTCTTGACCACATGACTTGCCTGGTCAAGGGGTCAGTCATAGATAGGATACAAATGCAAGGTTTGAAAGGCACTGGTGTGCACTTGAGCTCCAGCAACCTGCTGGATACAAATGCAAGGTTTGAAAGGCACTGGTTTTCACTTGAACTCCAGCAACCTGCCTTGAGAAGAGCACATCTCAGGCCCTCTGGCACTCAGTGCCACTTCAACCGAGAATCCAGCAGAAGACACATGCTACAGATCACATACTCTGAGCAGAAGGTGGCCCAGAGAGGATGAGAGACATGTAAGACATGTAACACACTTGAACCTTACCTGCAGCCTAGATCCTAGAGCCCGGAGCCTGGAGTCCAGTCTCCCTTGGTCAACTTAAAGTTAACTCATGGATCCATGAACATGACAATGAATAATTAATCTTTTAAACCACTGAAATTGGAGTGGTTTTTACATAGTGTTGTTGTGTTAGTACCTGGTTAATGTGCTAGCATATCAGTAAAAGTGTTTTCATTAACGCATAGATATATTGGTGAGGAAGGAAATTTCACGATGTCTGACAGAAACAGAAAACAACCCCATAATCATTCCATTGTTCTAACTTCAAGACCTTAAAAAAGAGCATTGCAGAGATAACTTTGTTTTACTATTTGCTTCCTAGCAATGAATACGGTGATATTTATAGTTATGAAGATTTCTGATCTTTCATTGCAGAGAGTACTACTATATATTCTGATTCTCAACCATTTTTTACAAGTGGATATTGTACTCAGTTCTCCTTAAGTGGACTGCCAGCGCGTGGGGGCTTGTAAGCCTCAATGACTCTTGGCAGGAGGATTATCTCCTTGTCTGAGGTGTGCTGTGCTGGAGCACTCTCTCCACCCTGATTTCTAGGTAGGAAACTAATAACCTTTGAGCTTTGGCTATTTCTGTTTCTTAGATGGCACTTTAATTTCACAGCAGTCGTTAAAAGACTTCCCTTTTTGAAGGATTTTTCTCTCTCACTGCTCCTGTCTACTCTCAAGGGGTTTTAGCAATGACTGGAACATCTTTTAAATGCGTATATTTTAGAATGTGAAAGTAAAACTTAGATATGCCTAAGAGAGATTTTTGGTTTAGAAGGGAACAGTATTTTGGCAAAATAAATACTTATCTCCATCAGTCAGGGTAGATGGACAGAAAATGTTTGCCCAGGAGAATTTGTCCACAGAAGCTGCCAAGCTTATAGAAAACACTATAGTTGCAAGAACAAGGCCTATGTACACATTGTGTTTTATATTTTCCTATAGAACATAGGGCTCCGAAAAAGGATTTCTTCCCAATAAGTCTCTTGCTTTGTGGAACTGCTGTGTTCCTGAGAATTAAATTCAGGGGAAAATATTAGCATTCGGTTTTGATGCAGATTCCTGTTTTCATAAAGAATGTTTTTCTGAGTTTAGTTAAGACCATACAATCTTTGACTGTAATTTCCGCCAATCACCAACTCAGCCAGTTTTATGACATTACTCTTTTTTTCGCTCTTCCAAAAACTTTTTTCTTAAAGATTTTTCATCCAAGTTTGTATTTTTAGATATATACTTTTGCTCTTGTTGTGCCTTTTTCTTTCTTTCTTCCTCTCTTTCTTTCTTTCTCTTTCTTTTTCTTTCTTTTCTTTTTTTTTTAAATTAATTTTCAGAGGGCATATGTGCTTGACAGTTAACAGAGAGAGACAGATAGAGGGAGAGGGACAGTGAGGATGCACCCCACCTCAAATGAGGAGCGGTCATGCCATGATCCCTTCCCCTGTCTCTCCATTCCATATGAATCTTGGTGTGCATGCATTCATGCCTGGTGCGTCCGTCAAACTGCTGGGCTAGAACTCCAACTACTGTTAATCATGTGAGACCCAGCTTCTCCTAAACACTAGGCTCTGGGGCCAACCCTGGAATATATTATTTTATCATTTACACCATCATTATCATTCTGAAACTTATACTAAATTGGCACATAAATCCTTGATAATCAAGAAAAGTGTGCTTGAATCCAATTTTGTGTAGTGAAGAGCACTTTAGAATCACATGACTTGCATTTGAATCCTGACTCTGCAATATGCACAACCTTCTGCCACATTGGACAAGAGTTTCATTTTGTAGGCCTCAGTTTTCTCATTCGTGAAACAGAGACATTAAAGCCTATCATTCCAAACCTCTCTTCTAGTATAGCTAACTCAAAGACCAGCTTTTTCCACGATGCAGCTGTGACTCAGTTTTCCTGTTCATACCCCCCTTCTACCAGAAATTATTTGAGAGTATCTGTGAAGGGCACAGAAGAAACTAGTACTCTGGATTATCTTCATGGAGAGAAAGACAGAGGCTGAGAAACAAGAGTTGGAAAGAAATTTAGACCTTCTCCACTACCTTGTGAACTATCAGTTCTAATGAATAAAATTTTTAACTAGGTAGAATAATCTGAGAAGGAATAACCTTTATTTTAGTCTATTCCATGGTTGGGGTGACACAAAACAGTACTAAAGTTTTAGGGGTAGGAAAAAAAATCACTAGAATTTTGCTTTCTTATTACTATCCTATTAGTAGGAAGAAGTGCTAATGAGCAACAGAACAGCCAGAAGAAAGACTAAACAGTTTGAATAATATTTACAGAGGTTCTCAGCATTGGAGATTTGAATTTATTCAATATTTATTGAATCTGATTTAAATTTATGAGAGAACACTGACAAATCTAGAAGTGACATGAGGTCTTGCATTGTCACCAAAGGTTACTAGTTGTTCAAACTTGAGTCCTTCAGTTGTTCTCATAGGCACCAAACATCATAGAGCACTTGCTGTCCTGCCCTACGGTTTTGGGGAAAAACATATGAACATTCATTATTGTAAGAATCAAAGGCAGAAAGTGAGAGAACATATCTCTAGGTCTTGAAAAGAATCCAAATAAACACTGTATATTTTCATTGTGTACAGTAAGTAGACACATTTTAAAACATTTTGTATTTTTTAACAAATAATCATGATTTATTTCTAAGCAGGTTGGAGTAAAGTACTGTTTGAACACCTGTTCAGTAGAGGTAGCAGATTGGAGTATATAGTGAATTGTATTTACACTGGTCATCACGTACTCTGTCACACAGATATAGAGACATAGTTTTCCCCTCAGGCTAATTAATCTGTTCTGATTCTTTACAGAGAAGCAATTTTTTTTTAAAAAAAAAGTTAAAAAGATACCTTAGTTCTTGAAAAATATTTACTACATATTGTTAAACATGTGTTTATATAAATATAAATAGTACAAAAAGTATAATACATGAATTATATTCTGTTCTTAACTACCTATTCTTAGATTTGAAATAAACAACCACCACCACCCAAAAAACTCTTACAAAGGCAGATAAATTCCTCTGTGGTTTCTACCTAGACACCCTGTTCCTTCAAGACCTCCTACTGGTTTCTAAAATTCCTCCACACTCCCAGCAGAAAAAAAAAAATACATATATGTATATATATTTATGTATATTTAGGCATTTTTTTCAGCCCCAGACAAGACAAAGTGAAGAGGGTCATTATTTGGCTTTTGAAGAATAGATGATCATGGGTTTATATTTTATATGAAATTTGCAAGAGAATGCATTTAAAATAAATTTTTAGTGGAAAAAATTCTTAATGAGTGCTCATTCTTCTTTTTGACCCTGGCTAATGCCCATGTTCAGCTGGGGCCTCTCATGCTAATGAGACAATGTCTTATTCTGAACAGTGGACCCTGCTTTGAGACAGTTCCATTTTCTTCTGAAAGCTCAAAGCTGCTTTCATGAAAGCACTATTGATTAAGAAATTATTCCTTCAAATGAAGCAAAAGAAGTCCAAAAAAAGGTTCCATAAGGAGCTCAGCACCGAGAGTTTTAAAAGAGAAAGTCTCTCACCCTGGATTTCCTGACCGAAGGTATTTCCAATAAGCAGGAACCAATTTCGTTACCTGCTTTATTTTCAGTTGCCATCTTATTTTTCTGAATCTATGTAATTTGCATTTTATAGGATAACAGGCAAAGGGCATTTTTGGCTTTCTGAATAATCAATCGAAACGTTTTAGTGATACATTTGAAAAAAAAACAGGAGGGAGTTAGTATTCATAATAAAAACTAAGCAATAGGGATTTGCTTTCTGAATTCTCTATTATTCAGACACAATCATGCATTGCCTGAATTTGCAAGAATACCACAGAATTTTTTTCATGGTTTTGAACTTAAATTATAGCTGTCTTTTGTAACTGCTCAAAGAGAAATGGCTTAAGTTTTTTTTTTTTTTAATAAATATTTTAAGTTTATGCTGTAGGTCATGTGTGTTTTCCAGAAAGAGAAAAGAGAAAGAGAGGGAGAGTGAGAAATCAACCCCACCGGGGTGGGGGTGGGGGTAGGCCACATCACAATCTCTTCTCCATTCTCCTCTTGGAATCTTGGACATACACACACATCTGGTGTGATGTTCAAGTAGCCAGGTCTGGGACTTGAACCAGACTTGGCCATGTGGGATCCAGTGCCCTAACCTCCACATCACCTGCTGGCCTCTTAAATTTATTTTTATAGTATAGTATGTTTCAGACAAGTATTGGCTGAGTCCAAGGATACCCTAATAAAAAAACAACATAATCGTGTTAAAGAAAAGAGAGAAACAAAACATTTAAGGGACACAGAAATGGAAAATGATCTGTTCGTGATCATGTACATGGTAATATCTTTAACTGGACTATGGTGTACTCATGCTAGGACATTTCATTTTGCAAGCTGTAATGATATACAGTGATTAAATGTCTATCTATATAGATACAGATAGGTGTATGTCGTTTCCATTATATTTATTTTTCGATTCTGGTATCAAGTAGACTGTATGCTGTGGTTGAAATTTTAGGAGTCGATTGTTTGGGATTAAGTTCTTAATCTGGGCCCCAACAGACCTGACCGAGCTGTGCAGTCATGTTGCTCCACTTATAGCATTTAGCCAGGCACTGCTGTGTGAGACTCCTTGCCACTCTCCTCTCCCATACGGAACTTCCGCCTTTAATGTTATACTGAAATACATCACATCTTGGCAACTGGTTTCTGGGGCAACTTGAATTTCGTGGTGCCCAGTGATTGTCCTAATCGAGATTCAGATAGATGTATTATTTTATATACTTTGCCTAAGATTTATTTATTTATCTTTTTTAAAGAAAATTATTTTATTTTATTTATTCATTCATTTATTTTAATTTGACCAGAGAAAGACAAAAAGTGAGAAAGCAAGCCGCCAGGTCTGGGACTTGAACCATGGTCAGCCAAGTGGGAGGTCCAGTGCCTTAATCACCACACCACCTGCTGGTCCCCCTAAGGTTTATTTTTTAGATAACTTTATTTTTGAAACCTTTCCTTACAAGAGCGAATAATTGATCTTAAATAAATTACACGTAAAACAATTAAGTTCAAAATTAACCTTTAAACACCTTTAAAATTATTAAGCTGATCTGAATTTAGTACTTTAAGTTGTATATTGTTGCCCCTACTATCCTCTCAATGTAGAAGCAAATAAAAATTAAAAAAGAAACTTAACTCACCTTAAAAAGAAAAGAAAAAGTAAAGGAAGGCATTTCCCTGTTTGCTTTTTGTTTTTTTTAGAGCATTTACTTTAGAAAAATTGGATGTAATTTTTTATAATTGTAAAATTTGTAATTATAAGTTCTCTCTCTGTCTCTTTGGAAGCTTGTAAATCTTTTTTACAAGCTATTTTAAATGAGCCTTTTTATAGCATTACCACCTAGAAAAGTCTCTGTGGGACCGGGAAGTCATCTTTCTGAAAAGGCATCATCAAGGAAGATGAGGCACTCCTTTCCTGGTCTCTGCAGGAGGGAGGGAGCCTGACTTTTTGGATACTTGGCTCTAAGTTGCAAAATTACCATATATGTCATATATGAGTCGTTTATTTTTTTCCCTTGGATAAAGCCAATTAGCGAATACAGACAGCCACCCCAATTGCCAGGTGAATCTAGGATGAATTACATTTGTCAAATGGTGCTGTTAGGTCCTCTAGTTGATAGTTATTTATTGTTTATCTTGAAAACATGTTTGTAAACAATTATGTTCACACAAATTAAACTCTACTATTGGATTCTTGGGTTCTTACATACAAACTATAACTTAACTGAGTACATGAAAAACTGAAACATAGCATACCCGCATGCTTCTGTGACAAATAGCCAGGTCATAGCCACGTACGGCAGCCCTGATCAATCACAAGACGGCCAATTGTTCAAATAAAAACTGCCAATCTGCA
>NW_006159558.1:4359627-4380174 GCF_000334495.1 Tupaia belangeri chinensis | reverse complement strand
GGAATGCCACTGTTTGTCTTCTTCACTTACTTTCTGTCATTGCTTTTTCTTTTTACCCAAATGTTATTGAACCACGGTGTTCCTCAGAACCAGTTCCAAAGGCTACCCAATTCCAGAATTATTCTTTCTTCAGTTCAACTCTGCTAAGTTAAATCTGCCTAAAGCTTTCTCGTAACAGTTCTATCTGCTTGAGTATGCAGAAGGGTGAGATTCTTTTTAATTTTGCCAATGATGTGCATCATATTCTGGTTTCATGCTAATTTGATAAAATTATTTTCTTCCTCTACTACTTTTGTGGATGGAATAAAATTTTCTGTGTCGGAATAAAATTTTGTTTACGTTTCCCAAATGTCAACAATTTTACCACCTACCCATCCACACACATGTAAAATTGACACAGTTCTTACGAAATAGCCTGAATTAAATGTGGGGCAGGAATGAGGCAGCAACTCAAGTCTTGGATTCCTAAGTACCATAGTTGTAATTTGTACATACTATAGTGATAATAAGTGAAATGGTCACCACATGGTGAGAATATGCACACGTGGCCAAATTCTCACGTGAGGCGGAAGGCAACTTCCAATTTTGTGGAAATAGCTGTGTACTTGTCGAACAGGGTGGTTACTCCCTGCTTAGAACTTATAGGGAAGTAGCAAGCAGCACTTGGTCTACTGAACATTGACCCACACTAACATAACTATTCACAATTTGTAGGTTCTTCTGAGTGTCAGTTATACCTGTCTGTTGCCTGTGGTCTCTACTCCGTCCCCACAACAAATTTTCTTGGCTCAGTGCATGTTGAGAGCAAGCCTAAAACTTCCATGGGCCTCTGGACACCCCAGGAGCCGACAGGCACCCAGCCGTGTGCAGCTTGTTCTGAAAGCTCGTTGAGTTCTTGTTCCCGGTCCTGAAGGTCGTGAACCACACGTTGCATGATGAGCTCCTTGTGCATGGCTCTAATTATGTTCAGGGGTGTCTGCGACCACTTTTCTCTGAATTTCTAATTGATGCTTTAGAGACCAACGAGTCTCTGAAAAGAGCTAAGAGCTCAAAATTGAAGTTAGATAGCAACATGGTACAAGACCAGTCAATGGTTTCTCAAAGTTGTGTTGTGTGCGTAGAATGCTTCTTGACAATAACTATTATATCTCACAATAATTAATGCTTGGCCCCACGCTATGTGCTTAGTATGAATGGCCTTCTGTAATTCCACAGTCACCTTCTGAAGGAACCCCAGTTGGAGGTGAGGCTTCTAGGATCTGGAGAGGAAGGAGGCCACACAGAGTCAGAGTGGGTACAGTGGAATGTGGGGTGGGTTTTGAGCCCAAAGCCTCAACAACAAAGCCAGTTTACCTTCCATTGAGTCCAGCGCGTCAGGACAAGGGTTCCGAGTGTGACTGTTCAGGCAGAGCACATGAAAGGGCTCTAGGTTGTATCAGAGCCTTTTAGGCTGTGTGTCTCGGAGTACCAGTTTACAGGTAGCCAGAGACTTGCAGATGGAGGTTTTCTTCAAGGGTATATGAGGCCTTGTAGATCCAGCTACCAGGAACTGGGACATAAAATAAACACAGAACATAGTCCCTACTCCCTAGAAATTTTCAGGGAGAAACAGCTGGTGTTGGCACAGACCAAAAACATTCCTGTGTTAGGTTGTGTCGCATAGGCACTTGGGCATCTGGATTAAGAGCAGCATGACCTAGATAGCCCTCAAAAAGAAAGGGCTCTGTTTAGAGCCCTCCAAATGCATTTCAGAAGAGCTTAAGTTTTCAGAAAACAAAATCAGAATAGGAATTTACACTGGATATTTACTGGAAATTGGTAGTGAGATCTGTTTCTTCTCTCCATTTCTAGGACACTAAAAAGAAGCATAACATTTTAGTGCCACAAATAATGAATTAAATATGTGTAATTTGTATGTACCTGTTTTATCTTAAGCTCACTGATTTTCCTTCCCCATATAATATCATGTATCTACTTCTTCCAATAAAAAAAAAAAACAAGATGACGTACTACATCTTTTTCCTAATAGTTATTTCAATAAATCATGTGTCTCCTTTCTTTTTTGTTTTTAGAGAGGATTTTTTCTTTTTCTTTTTTTTTTTTTTTTTGCTATAGGGTGGGTGCGCTCACCAGAGAGACAGAGAGACAGAGAGATAGAAAGTGAGAAATCACTCCCCGGGGGGGATGACCCCGCCGCAATCCCTTCTCCTCCATTCTCCTCTCGGGATCTTGGGCACGCATGCACACGCGCCTGGTGTAAGTTTTAAGCCACCAGGTCTGGGATGCGAACTGCGGTCAACTACGTCAGAGTCCAGCAACATAGCCATTACGCTTACTGCTGGTTCTGCAAATGTGTCTCCTTTTGATACTCATTTTCTTGAGAAACTTAACAAAAAATTTCTGTGTGCACCGTATATATGAGTGATACCTGATCCTTAAGTGGAAATGGCAATGTTTCTTGCCAAACTTGAGTGTGTTATGACACATATAATCAGAATCTTCTCTTTACCATGGAAGGGGAAATCTTCCTATCCGTTGATAGAGCAAGTCGGCATAGCAAGCACTGGGAAAGCCAGCATAGCCATTAAACACAGTAAATGTTTTCATTTATTATGGACATAATGGATCGTTTTCTGTTTCTTTACATGGAAGTCAATAGGCTTGATAGTTTCTCTTTTGAATTCAATTTCAGAGAAGTTGTGTCTGCCTTTACATGGTTTAAGGAAGGCTTAATTATTAAAGTAAGTATTGAGTTGTGTGAAGTGAAATCTGCTAAAAGAAAACTACCTCCTCTAGAGAAGAAAATGTCTAGAACAATGTCTGGCACTAAGCACTAATGTACACTGTTAAATACTAAATAAGAATGGTATATTTCTTAGATTTAAGTTTCACTTATCATCAATTCCCATAGGGCCATCTAAACCATGTGGTTAGGTAGAGACATTTATCATAAATTACTTTTACCCAGAGAAGCCAATTAGCTATTGTTTGGTTTTTAAAATAACACTGTCTTAATAAATGCTGTTGTACATAGTCCTAGAAGGATAAAACTGTTTGAAATTTCATTACCTTCACTAAGTCATCTGGTTTTTATTTTTCCATAGAATTTTAATAAAAAAAGAAGTCTGAACACTGTATTCAATCTAAGCAACTCAGAGGTTTATTGAAGCTTTTGAGAGATTTATTAAGGGCTTTGGCTCCTTGAAAGTAACAATAATAAATTGGCTACATACACAGTCCAGCTCAAAAACTATTTCTCAGTATATTTCATGCATATTTCAATTTCTATTTTAAATTTTGATCTATTGCTCTGATTACACTTTGGAATAAATGTATTAAGATTATTTCTGAAAAATTATGAGCTTTAATTTATACTTTATAATTATAAATTCAAAATTAGTTTTGTTGCCAGGGTTTTTTACTTTGTTCTATTTTAGTGTAAAGTTATTGCTGTGACTATAAAGAAGATTTAAATTTTATCTTTTTACTTTGAAGTTTCAATAATCTTAAATCTATGAAATAAGATGACAACCAGATTAACAGAAAAATGCATGCAAATTTATTTCAAATGTGCTCATGTGAATATGGGATCCTGAAGATGAAATTTTAAAGTTATTATTAACTTAGGTCATAAATTATTATTTTTAATCATCACAGATGATATTAATGCAGTCAATGATTTATATATACTTTTTTTTTTTCTTTTGCCAGAGAACATGCGGGCTCATCAGAGATACAGAGATAGTTCTCTCTAGTGGGCCATAAAAACTAGGTGGACAATAAAAACTAAGTTGGCTGGATGCCATGTGACCAACTCGATGGTTCATGTCCAGGACCCACAGGCTTGAAAACACACCAGGCATGTGTTTGTGTGCATGCCCAGAATCATGAGGGAGGACTGGAGGAGAAGGGATTGCAGTGTGGCCATCTCCCTCTGCCCTGAGGGGGAGGTGGTGCTTTTTCACTTTCACAATCTCTCTCCCTCTCTCTCCCTTTCTGTCTCTCTCAGGTGAGCATACGTACCGTATAGCATATTGTCAAGTTCAGAATACTCTAATATTATAACATAGAATGTTACACAAATGATTTTAAATTTAGATAAATTTTAACAAAAGGTAACCCAAAGAAAGAACAGAGCTAGCTATAGTTATATTAGACAAAATAGATTTATGAGTCAAAAATTTATATGACACAATAGTCATTATATAATGATTAAAGTGTCAATTAAACAAGAGGATATAATAATTGTAAACACAAATTCACCATTTAAAATGTGCGTACATATCTAAGGCTGTACAAAA
This sequence comes from Tupaia belangeri chinensis, assembly GCF_000334495.1. NCBI lineage: Eukaryota > Metazoa > Chordata > Mammalia > Scandentia > Tupaiidae > Tupaia > Tupaia belangeri. The sequence goes on along the minus strand of NW_006159558.1, from coordinate 4,375,873 downwards.
ACTATTTAACTATGTTTATAAATCTTTAATAAAAGATAACCATGGGGTACAGATAACCATGGGGATGTTAAGGAAGGGATCAGGAATGAAGAGAGCCAGCATCAATGGAAAAGAAAAACATCAGCTGTTACCTGTGAGTCTCACCTCTTCATATACTGCCAGGCCAACTTTATCTCATGAATTTTCATTTGTGCACCATAATCATCCTTTGCTCCTTTCACGAGTTCATAAGAAGGGGTATAAAAACATGTTTTCTTGGACACAATTTCCTCCCACAAGGAGGATGGGTATAGCTTTATCAGGGCGTTTACCCAGATCTGGGAGCTGCACCTGGATGTGTCAGTGCATCCAGGAGCAGACACTTTTTGCCTGTGTTCTGACATCAGAACCAGAGATGTTAGGAGCAAGAGTCTTTTGTGCTAATCCTAGAAAATGTCTTAAAGACCTCTTAGACCTGATTCTCTGAAGGTTCATATGTAGAGTGATGAAGTACAAATAAATACCCATTTTCTTGGTGTTGACAAACTTAAAATAAGCAATTCTCCTTGCAATCACTCTAGGACTCATGTTCTTCCTGTGAAAAAAGTCAGCTTCTCTGGGCCTCACTTGTAAGGTGTGTTAATTGCAAATGATTTAAACAGATGTGCCCCATGTCAGATCCTTTCTTGGTCATCTTCTACTCTCCTGTCTGTTGAGGTAGACATGTCTGATAAACTGCCCGACAGTGGTGGATAAGACAGTGGAATGAAGGGAAATGCTATCTGTAATGACAGCCTGGTCTACTGAGTGTGGGCCAGCTGGGGGTCAGACACCATTCTGGGCACTTTCTGTATGCTTCATTTTCATTCTCTTCTTGGGATCTTGGGCATGCACACACACACGCCTGGCATGAATTTAAGCCACTGGGTCTGGGATGCGAACCATGGTCGACTACGTGGGAGTCTAGCAACATAGCCATTATGCCAACTGCTGGTCCCATTTCATTTTCACAAGACTCCAAAAAAGTAAGAATGAATAGATCTGTTTTATAGAAGAAAAAAAAGAGACTGAGATATGTAAAAATACTTGGCAAAGATACTTTTCCAAAGAATATGCTTTCTCCTATATGGCACCACATGTAATCCCTCTTTGTTCTGGAGACTGAGGATCAGGTGCTGAGAAACCAAGTAGTTCGTGGGTATTGTGCGATGAGGCAAACATAGGAGGACATTTTGCCACTTATGATGATTTGAATTATATATGTATGTGTTTAATGAACCATCTACCCACCAGCATTATCTCCTCAAAGGCAGGGATTGTGAATTACTTTTACTGCATTTTCAGTAAATAGTTGATGTTCTGGGACTTAATGGAGACTCAATCCTTATTTATGAATGAATATGTGTATTGAGTTTTTTTTTTAATATTTGTAGCATCTCCACTATGAGAGTATCTTTAATAGGAATATCTGTCATTAAAGAAGTCAAAGATCTGCTTACCATGTGGTCTTGCATACTTTACTTTTTTTCTAATTCTACATTCTACATGCAGTTGGTTGTTTTATCTCTGTTCCACAGTGTCCTGCCTTCCCATCCTGGCCCAAAACTTGCCATAACATCTGGGAAGAAGGGGAATTTCTTTCATATTTGCTTTCAAATCTACTCTTCCTATAAAGGCTCTGAGGCACCAACTTCGCCACAGTAGGCCAGGTTGTGTGATTTTTGGATCTCAGAATCTCACTTTTTGCTTCTCACTTGGAAACAGAACCCAAGGTTCTCTAACATCCCCAGTAGACAGACATCAAGGGCTCTTACTGTGCAATAGAGAAGTAGGTATGTCTGGTTTGGGGCTCAGTGCCTATTGGGTAGCTGATGGGCAAAATGCACTTTCTATGGACATACTTGGATGGAGCAAGAGTACTGACAATGGTGAGAAAAAGGAGCATCTCCGAGGAGTCCTGAGATGGGCAGGCCCGCGCTCATTAGAAGAATTTTATCAGGAGGTGAGCAGCCTCCTTTTTATCCCCCCTCCACTTTCAGATCCTACTCTGTGACTTCCAGAGAAAACACCATCTTCTGAAAATCAGGGTCATGTGCCAGTCTGCAACAAGCAATGCCAACCTGAGAATGTAAAAGTGAGTGGCGTTAGGTCAGAATTTAGATTTTTGCTTCCTCGGCACCATTTTATTTTTTTCCCAATGGAGAGAGTGTGCTTCTGGCAGATATCAATGTCAATGTCACTGGAATTTAGAGAGCAATTTGTTTTGCAAAGTAAATGAAGAATGCCGAAATGTGATGACAGTCTTCATTTTATACACAAACGTCTGTGAAACTGGCCTGCTTGCTAGTTTTGCATTTATTTTCCTATGTTCTATTATACAATAAGCAAGTGAATAAGTGAATTATATACTTTGTCATTTTGTAAGCTATTTGCCTGCAGAACACTGGGCACAGTAATAGGGAGTGTAGAGCTGGATTCACGGTTACATTGGGAGAAGCTGAAATATATGAATTGCATACTTATAACATTTGCATTGAAAACATAAGACTCTTTTCATTTGAAAATAAGTTAGAGACCAGCAGTTGGCATAATGCCTATGTCTCTGGACTTCTGCATAGTCTAGCACAGTTCAAGTCCTGGACCCGGTGGCTTAAACTCACGCCTGGCGTGTGTGTGTGTGCGTGCCCGGGATCCCAAGAGGAAAATGGAGAAGAAGGGATTGCAGCAAGGCCAATTCCCCCTGGGAAGTGATTTCTTGCTTTCAGTCTCTTTATTTCTCTCTGTCTTCTGGCGAGCACACGCACCCTATAGAGAAAACCTCTCAAAAAAAAAAATATATATATATATCGAAAATAAAGAAAATAACTTATTTTCCACAATGTTGCATCTTTTCTTTTAAATATTTCCTAGGGGATTAATTTGCATTGGGATGTTCTACTGGTGTAGAATCCTTCACCTCCTGAATGTGTGTCTTACAGTCTCATGTATCCTTTGTGACTTATTAAGTTCGGATGCTATTTGATGTAGTTATTAATTCCTTAATTCTCCTGCCTTCTTAAAAACTTACTATAGAGTGCATGCACTTGAGGAGAGTGAGAGACAGAGAGAGAGAGTAAGTGAAAGAGAGAGAGAAAGAGAGAGAACTTCCCAGAGGGGGATGGTTGCATTACAATCCCTTCTTCTCCATTCTCCTCCTGGAGTTTTGCACTTATGTACACATGTGTTTTACAGAAGACAAAAGAGAGGCTGAGACAAGTAAAAATAATTGGCAAAGACACTTTCTGACTGAACATGTTTTCTCCTATATGGGATGGAAGCTAATCCCTCTTTGTTGTGGAGACTGAGACTAAGGTACTGAGAAACAAAGTGGTTTGTGGGTATTAGACCCTGATTCAAACATGTAAGGACCTTTTGCCACTTAGTTTTTGGTGCTACCTAGTCTGGGACTTGACTTCTCAATTAGTCATGTGGTATCCAGCCGCCTTAACCATCATGCAACCTGGCTCTCCCTCCCTGCAGTTTGCCACCTGGGTAAACGCAGCTGGGTAAATAAGACGCTCTGCCCATGTAGATAACTGTTAATATGAGGAGCAAGTTCTTCCCTTGGTAGCCTTTAATCCTCCTGGTCATCTTTCAGACTAAGGTAGGAAGTGCAGAGCTGCTGGGACGCGATCTCTGCAGGGCCTCTCTAGGTTTTCAATGTGGGATCAGAGCACCTGGTGATACTGTTCCCACACTGCATCAGAAGGTGGCCCTGGACACTGGACCTCCAAGCCGTGAGCTGAGCAGACCTCCATTGTCATGAGTCACCAGTCTGAGACGTTTCCATTGGCAACTCAGTAGCTAACCAATACAGCGCTCTAGTCTAGCAGTTCCTGGTGTTTATCGCCCATTGATGCTAACCCACGAAGGAGCATCTGCTAGACCAGAGTATGTCAGCAGTTCGTTAAAAAATGTTTGTGCCAGCTAGGTGCTGCTTTATAGTATGTACATTCTACTCACTGAGGTTTATGCCTAAAGTCAGACTTGTGTTCATGGATATGTATATATCAGCTGCACTTGCTATTGGAAATATTTAGATTAATTAAGTTCATTAGCGAATCAATAAAATGGAGGGAAAGGCATAGAAAGCAACCATGGATACCAGAGACAGTGTGGGAGGAGGGTGGGACACAGCAGAGGGTGAGAGAGAGGGAATCAAGGATGGCAAAAATAACAAAATATACAGGAAACAAGAAATGGAAAATTATTTGTTGATGATAACACGTATGTTGATGTGCTTGATTGAGCCAATTTACAGTGTATTCTGGATGGGAAATCTCATTTTGAATGCTATAATGATGTATAGTGAATGAATGTACATAAATAAAATTTAAAGAAATAAAAAAACAATAATAATAAATAAAAAAGATTTTTGTGCCAAGTAATATTCCCTTTTGCAGGTTCATATGATAATAGTTAAAGAGGAAACACAGTGTCGATGATCTCACTTGAATATAAAGTAGGGAATGGGCAGCTCTCAAACAAAGTCTGCATCTTTTCTTTCATGCTTAAAACTCGGTGTAATTTTCTTGAATTGTCAATTTCTGATAAAATAGTCTACCTCAGCTCCAGTAATGAGTCCTCCATTTACCTTGATTAATTTTTAATGTTAAAGATGAATGTAAAAATCTGTTTAAACATTTGCCAGGAGCAAAGAAAAATAATTTTTAAATAATTTACTCAAAAACCTGTAGAGAAATTTGTGTCAGGGCCAGATTCCCTGGCATTCCCTGAGGCTGCGGATCTTGTGCGGAAAACGCTGAGTCAATCCTCACAGCGAGGCCTGAGTTTTGGCGGAATGGGGGCTGGGGGGAGTGCTGCATCTAAAAACTGGCTTTACTGGTTTTATTGAAGATTGTTGTTATCCTATGAACACTCTGAAGAGTACTTGATTGACTATGTTTTATCTATGCAATCTATTTTTTAAAAGTGAGATGCAGGGTTGGTCCCCTAACCTTGTGGTTAGGAAAACTGGATCCCACATGGCTGACCACAGTTCAAGTTCCAGCTCCGGCAGCCTGAAAAATATGCGGGATACATGTGCACGTGTGTCTCAAATGCTGGCAGGATGGAGAAATGGAGGAGGGGATGGTGGCCTGACCATGCCCCAGTGGAGGATGCTGTTTCCTTCTCTCTTTCTCTTTCTCACTCCAGGCAAGCCTGTGTGCCCTAAGGCAGTTAAAAAAAAAAGAGTGAGATACAACTATACAGCAAAGACATACATTAGTTTTAGAAATAATATGACAAAATGTGAAGATTATTTTTGTAAAATGTTTGAAAAGAAAAATATATATATATTTGTGCTTCTATAAATATTTTTGAAGTAGACATTAGAAACACAATACTGTTTCAGTGAGGCCGAACTTGGAGATTTATTAACTGTCGCTTTTTAAACTATGTCCTCTTGCAGTCATTAGCACAGATGACCTCTCTATTAATACCCGCTGGGTTACCTCATGTATTTGTCCAGGTATTGGTAAGGCTGAAATAGCCCCAGCAGCATAGGGGCTTCATGTAACAAATGTTTAGCTCTCAGTCACAGAACACGTTCTAAGTGGGTTGCAGGAGCCGTATTCCTGACGATGGGGCTCTACCTTCTAGACCACAGGCACTTCTCATTCTAGTGGCAAGGGTGGTGATAGAGAGCCTTGGGGTTTCTCACTCCTGCCAGGAAGCAGGAGGGCCGCCTGAGACTCTCGCCCAACTTGTCAATGCCCACTGCTGCACCAAGGCCCCGCTCAGTTGGAGGAGGGCAGAGAATTCTAAATATTCTTTGAATCACCTCAAACTTGAGAGACATTACTATGTGCAACACGTAACAGGGGACAAGGCTTCTGAGACTACAACAGAAAGCAGAGAGAAGTGTTTCCAGGGAGGACCTGCCGGCCAGCACTCTTTTACCGTTCCAGTGCTGTGCCCTGTGGGCCCGTGTAGCGGGGGTACTTGCACCTCTCCCTGGCTCGGCTCCTCATGGTTGCAGGATGGCTGCCACATCTCCTGGCACCGTGTCTTCATGCAGGTTCATGAAAGTCAGAAAGAGAAGAGACGTTACTTACATGTGTCTGTTTGTCAGCATGGTAATAAAGGCTAGATTCAGCCATGTGCATTAAATCTAAATTCTGTGGTGGCTTAAATACACAGATATTATATTACCAGGTTGACAGAAAAAGATACATTCAAAAAATAATTATTTTATTAAAGATACATTCAAAAAAATAATTATTTTATTTAACTTCATTTATTTATTTTAACTTGACCATAGAGGGAGAGAGAGAAAGAGAGAGAGAGAGAGAGAGAGAAGTGAGAAAGTAAGCCGCAGATCCAGGACTTGAACTGTGGTTGGCCTTGTGGGAGTCCAGCGCCCCTAATCCCCATGCCACCTGCTGGTCCCATATTCTTACACTTTCATTAAACTAGGATATTCTTTGGTTACTTCTACCTGCCCCTGCTAGGGTTTGACCTGCACTACCTGATCTATGGTGGCCTTTGGAAGTCAAATAATTATAGTGCTTTTATACAAGCAAGTAGAAGAAAAGAAACAAAAAGTTAAACACACACAAAACAAACAAACAAACAAAAATGACGCTAGATATAGAAACTTCTTAGGATGAGTCCCAGAAGCTGCAACTCTGCTTCCCAATCATTGTCTAGAAACTAGTGGTATCATTCTACCCCGCTGAGTATTTAGCTGGGGAATGTGGTACGTATTATAGAGGCCACAGTCTTAGATAAAATTTCTGTTACTGAGAGGAGGGGAGGGGAGCACGCATTAGGATGAATAGTCATCTTTGTCAGAATGGGGAAGGAAAACCTTTTCTAAAAGTCTGTGACCTCCACCAGCAGGATTGGGTAACACACCTATCTGAGAACTGCCATAGAAATCCAAGATGTCCAATTACATCAGAATTTAGATAAACACAAATATCCTTTATCATCATTATGTTCCTTGCAAAATTCTTTTTTTTTATCTGAAATATCAATTTAACAAGGTATTTTGCCCAGCAGGATTGGGTAACACACCTATCTGAGAACTGCCATAGAAATCCAAGATGTCCAATTACATCAGAATTTAGATAAACACAAATATCCTTTATCATCATTATGTTCCTTGCAAAATTCTTTTTTTATCTGAAATTTCAATTTAACAAAGTATTTTGCACTTTTATGATAATTCTAACAAAACTACACTTCTCTAAATAAAAAAGATGTGAAAAGCACATGCTTGGCCTATTTGGAATTGACTATGTTTGAAAGAAAATGGAAAGAAGTGTCTGAGAGCTTGTATTAACGTGACCAAGACCACGTGCAGAAAGACGTGGCAAAGCTGGGTTTAAAGCCAGGTGGTGCAATTCCAGAGCACATTGGTCACATTATCAAGAAGAAGGTTTCAGATCATCCACCTCCCACACTCTGAGATCTCACAGATCTGCACGTGTCTATTTACAGAGGCCCAATGCAAGCTGCCAATCTCTATTTAGCTGATAAGGATGGCATTTCTGGGCTTCCTCAATGGTGTGATTGTGGCTTCTCCAGCTGGCAACCCTGGCAGTCTCCCAGCCCACACACTTCCTGATCTGAATATCCATTTCCAGCCAGTCAAGACTGAGAGTCTTTCATGTGTAATCTTGCCAAAATGACAACAACAACAACAAAAATTCAGAGTCACTGTAGAATGCACTTTTCAAACGAGGACACTTTGGAGAGTGAGTGAGTCAGTGTTAGCAACTATATTTAGAGAACAGTCATAAACTGGGACTGTAGCCAACTGAGGTGATGGGCAGCCAATGACTTGACCTTGTCCTTGGGTCTCTGGCCACACGAGGCACTAGCGAGTACATAAACGATGCCCACACCTGTCATACATTGGTGCGCTACATTTTCATTTTGTAAATAATGTTTTTATTTATAATAGCAAAAAAATGAAAACAAGTGTCTGTAAATTGTTGAATGCATAGACAAAACAGGGCACCCCCCATAAAACCGGATACTCCTTAGGGATAAAAAGAACAGACTGCTGACACACACCCCAACATAAATAAGCCTTAAAAACATAGCAACGAACGGGAAAAGCTAGACACAAAAGGCAATATATTGTATTATCCCATTAATTTGAAACATCCAGAAGGACAAATGTAGGGAGGCAGAAAGCAGATTTGTGGTGGTGAAGGAGTAGGACAGAAGTGTGGATTAACTGGAAGTGGGCACGAGGATTTCTCTGCACAGATCAAGTCACCTAGGAGGGTGAGGATGGTGGGTACACAGCTCCGCTAAGTGATCATGGTACAGATTGTATACTCCATATACATTTTATACATGGTAGGCTTAAAAGAAATTTTATGACATGTAAATTATACTTCAATAAGGTTTTCCTTTCTTTTTTTTTTTTTTTCATTGCTTTTTGTCATAGGGCATGAGCAGTCATTGGAGAGAGACAGAAATGAAAATGAGAAGATAACCTCTCAGGGAGCATGGCCAAAAACAAGCCCTTCTCCTCCATTCTCCTCTCCAGATTTTGGGCATGCATGCACACATGCCCACTGTGATTTTCAAGCCGCCAGGTCTAGGATTTGAAATATGGCCCACCATATGGGAGTCCAGCACCTTAACCACCATACCACCTGCTGGCCCCTGAATAAAATATTTTTTTTCTTTTAAAAAAAGAGTAACTGTGTTGGGACCAGCAGTTAGCGTAATGGCTATGTCGCTGGACTCCCATGTAGTCGACCACAGTTTGAGTCCTGGACCAGGTGGCTTAAACTCACGCTGGGTGCATGTGTGTGCATGCCCAAGATCCCGAGAGGAGAATGGAGGAGAAGGGATTGCGGCATGACCATCCCCCCTGGGGGTGATTTCTCGCTTTCTGTCTCTCTGTCTCTCTCTGTCTGTCTGGCGAGCTCATGAGCCCTATAGCAAAAAAAAAAAAAAAAAAACCTCTCAAAAAAAAAGAAAAAAAAAAAAAAAGAAGAGTAACTGCGGATGAATCTTGCCTTCACCATTATTAAAGTATATTATCTTAGTAGCATGATTAGTTCATGAAGATCCTTAAGAAAAGGCTTTATTTAGTACATTCATAAAACTAAATAATATCATATTGTTTCTGTAGACTGCTTAAAATTGTTACTTCCACTACCTATTTTCAAACATTACCTGGCCTTTAATTAGAGAATTGTTCTACTATTTGATGAAGCTGACTGAAGCACTTTGCCTCTGTGTTTCTGTGGACTTCTAATACTAATAGTTATTAACAAATATTGGTTTTGCAAAAAATATTCTGAAAAATGTGGATTGTGAAGAATAATCCAAACTCAAAATTTTTCTAGAAAACATAAAGAATTACATTCAAAACTAGAAAAAAACTGCAAATACAAGAAAATGTGGCTTTTCGAGTTGTTTTATTGAAGGTCAAACCATGTCCTTGTGGATATAGTTACGTATGTTGCTCTTCCTCTCATACTACACCCCTCTAACCCACACGCAGGAATGAGATCCGGTTTATGATATACTTAATAATAGGGCTACCGTTCACACCAGATAGAATAATTTAAGCAAATAGCTTGGATCTTCACAGGAAATACTAAGTAGAGCGAGGTAGTTTACTCTAGATGCTTATGATAATCAAATCACAGTAGCGTCAAATGAACATGTCATTGAATACACTGAAGACATCAATATACAGGCAACAGGCACCCGGGAGTATTAAGGTTCCAGTACATTTATTTCATGTTTCCAGTAACCTCTATTTTATTTTACTTTTTTTAACTTGCAATGTCATGGTGATTGGAATCAGTGCTTCAAGATATGTCTAGGTCATTTGTTTTTATTCTGGATTTTTTATCTAATTTCACTGAAGACCAAGAAAAGTAAAGAAATTAAGACCTGAGAAATGTTTCACATTATACGCTCACTAGTTTTTATGGCTATTGAGCCTAATTAAATCCATTTATTGATTGGCCCAGTGTTGCTGGATCATAATGATCTTCCATCCATGCATTTATAATAGGATCTGGGCAATTTTTTTAGTGTTAGTTTTCAAAATGAAATTAAGCATAACAGGGAATGAGTTATCTTTTAGAGTGTAAGTGCTTACACTCTATTTTATTTCAATTTTCTTAAAAAAGAAATTTAACGTATGTAACCCTGCCCAGATTTGGTTATGTTCTAGCAATTTACACTGAATGGAACTGAGCACATGTGTATGTGAGCCCTAATCCCAAGAGGAGAATGGAGGAGAAGGAATTGTGGATGGCCATTTCCCCCTGGGAGGTGATTTCTCACTTTCTCTCTCTCTGTCTTTCTCTCTGGGAAATACATGTGCCCTATGGCAAAAGCAAAAAAAAAAAAAAAAAAAAGTGAGAGACTGCAAAATACTAAACTTCTGCATTTGAAAGTAACAGAAAATGAAATTTTGTCAAAAGACCGTAATTTAAAGACATGTCAGTTTTACATTTATATCAGTTAAGAAAGGGATAAAACAAGGAATGCAAAAAAGCAAGAGAGAAAAGGAGAGACAAAGATGAAAATGGGAGAACACAGCACGGGGAGGAAGAATGGGAAAGTAAGCAAAACAAAATAAGTCCTGGCCAGCTGCAGTGGCACAGCAATGACGCAATGCTCCACAATTCCAAGGCTACATGGGGAGGTCCTGGGTTCGCATCCCATGGTTTTCCCGTCCATGCGAGGTTCAGCTTTCCTGGATCTGGGCTGGTGGGCCCTGCGGGATAGGACTGTGGTGTGAACGTCCTGTTTGGAGTGACTCTCTCTATCTCCCTCTATCATAAAAAAAAATAAAATAATTTAAAAAATGAGTAAAATTAAACTCAGAAAAGATGAAAAAGGAACTATACAAAAAGAATTAAGGAAAGAAAAAGAGACATTTTTAATTTCAGTCAACTAAGAGCAGAAGATAGACAAACTATGTAAGAATGATAGTTTTTACTAATTTACATGCAGAAAGCATCAAATGTATTTTGACCTGACTCATGGCTTAGAAGGAAATGGAGATGAATATTTGTAGAGGTCTGTCTCAGCAAGATTACTTTCAGGTTTTGATGTTCAGGTGACCTGATATTTATTTTTAAGGTCCCTTGGCAGATTTTTTTTCTCTTTGATGAAGTTCAAAAATGAAAAGTTACTCACAGAGGTATTTACATTGTGCTTTTAAATATTGTAATAAATAAATAAAGAGTATGCATTGGTATTTGAAAGTCAAAGATTAATTTAGAAGTTGGGAAGAGCTACACTGTAAAGGTATTCAACACTCCAGACATGTTACTTTAAATAAGACTTGCATGGGGGCTGTGGTCAGATCACCTTTTAGTAATTGTGCAATCATGTTCCCCCCTGCTCACTGCCTTCACATTTGCCATGTAAGCCTGGGCCTTTAAATCATTTTCTTTTCCAGAACATGAACCTTATATCAATTACCTTAAGGATATGAGAACTAAAAAAGGTAACATAAAAAGTGTTTTGAAAGGTAGCAAAAAAAAAAAAAAAAGAAAGAAAGAAAAGAGCATCTCGTTATGACAGCAGCCTCCTTGATTCATCATCCTTCATTTCGCACATCTCTGACAGGGCTCACCTTCCTATAGACTCGACCTTTGTAGGTGCTCTTCCTCCAGAGTCCACAGAAAGGAACCGGAACCTAGAACCACAGGTCCATAAGGACAGGGACTCTTGTTAATTCCTTTATCTCAAGAGCCTTTATTAAAGCTTAGTGTTGAGGGCAGGAGGTAGCGTGGTGGCTAAGGTGCTGGACTCCCACATGGCCAGTGGTGGTTTGAGTCCTGGACCTGGAGGATTGCTCCCTCATTCTCTCTCTCTCTCTCTCTGGTGAGGACAAGTGTCCTATAGCAAGTTAAAAATAATTAATAATAATAAAAAATTAAATTAAACAATTCTAAATAAAAGCTTAGCATCACTTCAATAAATATGTTTAAAGCCAATGAATCTATGGTGTCTGTGCATATTTAACATGATACCTCCCTAAAATAGTGTCCGATGTTCATACATTGCCCAGGTAGAAGAAAAATCAACGTTTTCCTCTAGTTGCCGCAAAGCACACAAGCTTGTGAGGCAGGTCCTCTGGTGCAGCTTGTTTTGAATTTCCTTAGGTGTCAGTAGGCTAGTCGGATTTAACAGTTTATTTTGAGGTTATTTGCACTTTTCTTTCAGAATATGGCACTAGTGATCTAACTCCTTCTTTTCACATGGTTGAAAAATTCCTAAGTTATGAAACAAGGTGGATTCCTGTGTGCATCTACTCTAGCCCCTTCGGCTGGTTCCCACCAAAGTCCTGAATTTCCCTGGGTCTTCTAACCGCAGTCAGCCACCAGTCTCATGTATTTATTTATATAGTTCTGTATATATATATATATATTCACATTTATTCATTGTATATCTTTACAGCATATAATATGGGTTTTCATGGCATAAATGCATTGCTTGTCAAGCAAGTCAAAGGTATTCTGATACATAACTTCCCATTCTTGAGTCTGTGAAATTTTTCTTTTTTTCCTGTTTGGCTCAGGAGGAAAACAAAGCAGCCTTATTTATTTATTTATGTTTGGTAGAGATTTTTGCCGTAGGGCACATGCACTCACCGAAGAGAGAGTGAGAGAGAGAGGGAGAGAGAGAGAGAAACAGTGAGAGGGAAAATAAGAAATCAACCCCCAGGGGAACGTCCATTGTGCAATCCCTTCTCCTCCATTCTCCTCCCAGGATCTTGCAGACACACATACACATGGCTGGTGTGTCTCAAGGTGCCGGGCTCAGGACTCTAACTGTGGACAGCCACATGAGAGTCCAGCGATGTAACTGCCTCGCCATGTGCTGGCCCCAGCAGCCTCATGTAAACTGGCTCTCCTCATCCTGTTTGCTGTTCTGGCACCCTGGGCCTTCGTCAGGTTTAGCTGCTTGAGTCCTTTTAGGGTCAGTTCCTGTAAAACTAATCAGTTCTTGCATGTGAATCTCAGATTGGGCAAGGATTTTGTAAACCTTGTCCCCAAGGTCATTTCCCACTTGTGCTTCAGTCATTCCCATGTCACCAGGATCTCGCCTTTTTTTTTTTTCAAAAGCTTTTTGCTAGAGGGCATGTGCACTCACCAGAAAGACAGAGACAGAGAGCCAGAAAGCAAGAAATCACCCCCCAGGGGGGATGGCCACGCTGCAATCCCTTCTCCTCCACTCTCCTCTCGGGATCTTGGGCATGCACGCACATGCATCTGGTGTGAGTTTAAGCCACCGGGTCCGGGACTCGAACCGTTGTTGACTACATGGGAGTCCAGCGACATTGCCATTACGCCAACTGCTGGTCCCAGGATCTTGCAACTTTAGTCATTCTGTGCAGTGACCTGAATTGCTAAAAAACCCAAAGGAAGCAGAATGTTTTGCAATATGGCACTCTTACTAGGTGTAGTCTTCAGGAATGCAGGCACATCTTTTCTTTCATAAGACTGAGACAATTGAAATGTAATGGGGGAACTTTAACCACATAAATTTCATGAAATTAATTGGACTTAGAACAGTTTATCTTCAGAAAACCATCCCCTGAGGAAAGAGGCCAACGGCAGAAGTAAAAAGGAAGAATTGAGTTCAGTTCAATTTTCACTGTGAGCTGGAATATCTAACCTTAATCTTACTACTTTTTTAACAAGTTGTATTTATTTAGTTTGTGAGTGAGAAAGACAGAGAGAAGCAGAGAAGCAAATACAGCAACTTGAACGGTCTTGGCGTCACAATCTACCCCCAGTCAGATCATGGGGAAAAATGAGGCAAGTATGTACTGCATTGTCTATGACATTGTTTACTGTGAGGTACAGTTCTAAAGAAAAACATTGACTAAAAATCAGGCAACAAACAATCCCATAAATTAACAGATAATTTTAATATAGTCAATGAGAGAAGAATTTGTAATTCTTCTGGACTGAGACCACAGTTCTGGGACCTGGTGGCTTGCTTTCGTGTGCTCTCTCTCTCTCTGTGTCTCTGTCTCTGTCTCTCTAGTGAGCATGTGTGCCCTGTAACAAATAAAAAGATACCAATATGATAATGAATAAAATTTAAAAATTAATTATTTAAATAAATAACGGAACATATAAATTGCAACCTGTAGAAACAGCTGTCTATCAGATAAACAGTCGGATTTGTATTTAAACCTGCTCGTGTGTGAAATTGTTGAATCTGCGTTTAGTCTTGACAGTCAACGTTGTATAAGTAGCTTTTCTGAAACACTGGGCAGCTGCACAGACAAGTTGCAGAAAACTGAGGAATGAGGTTTAGTATATCCAAATCAGCTCACTCTCTTCCTAACGTCTACTGTGGATGCCCTGTTCCAATGGAATGAATCACACGCCTCTGTGTGACCTCCGGGTCCTAAGTGGCCTGTGTCTTTCTATTCCTCAGGTTCATTTCAAAGCACTGGCTCCCTCTTCCCCTGCTGTCATCACGTGGACTTTGTCAGTCTCACCAAGAGCCTTACTGGCTGTTCCTTTTGCCAGGAAGTCTCTTCTCCCGGGTCATCGTCCAATGGATCTTCTCTTCAGAAAGGCCTGTCCTGGCTTCTCTTGCTCAAGTCCCCGTTTCGCCAGACACTCACTATTACACGTTTTATGCCTAATGCTGCTCTCATGTCGAGTTATCAGTTAAATTTCTTTTCTTAAACCTGAGCCAATATAATCTGCAAGTGCAGGCTTTTGACAACTTGAGTTAAAAAAAAATAAAAATCACAAGCCCCATTGATTAAATAGCAGACCGATTTTATTATGTTGGTTGGTTATAGCACGGCTGTGAAGAATGTCCATTCGGCTAATGGGGGAGACAGAACTTGTGCATTGCAATTGCTTTTTTTGTGAGTGTCATGTGGCTAGATATCAAGAATAAAATATGCAAAGCGGAAGATGTTACCAGAGGTAATAGTTCTACAGTGATTAAGAGAGGAAGAGCATAACAACTGTTGTATCCAGTGAAGACTAGATTTAATAAAAAACTGAATGTACATGGTAATAGGTTTTATCGTTATACATTTAAAGCTACTAAAAAAATGATCATGTAATTTCCCTCGCAAGAAAACATTTTTTCTATGAGTCTGAAATGTTCCCCAAACTTTTCCTCCATTAAAATCACTGATACTAGGCTTTTATTTTTGTAACTTTTATTTTTATTTATTTATTTTTTGAGAGCTTTTTGCCATAGGGCATGTGCGCTCGCCAGACAGAGAGAGACAGAGAGACAGAAAATGAGAAATCACCTCCCAGGGGGGATGGCCATGCTGCAACCTCTTCTCCATTCTCCTCTCGGTATCGTGGGCACGCACGCACTCGCACCCAGTGTGAGTTTAAGCCACGGGGTCCGAGACGCGAACCACTGTCGACTACGTGGGAGTCCAGCAACATAGCCATTACGCTAACTGCTTGCCCCTAACTTTTAATTTTGCTGTAATGTCAAATTTACAGAAAATTTTCAAAATTAGTACAAGGAACATCTGTATACTTTTTATCCAAGTTCAGGGATTTTATTTTCTCCATTTGCTTTCTCTTTCTCTGTCTCTCATAAATATACACATGTGTGTGTATGTGTGTGTGTGTGTGTATACATAATTTTTTAGAACAATTTAGGCACCTCTTGATCTTTAAATACTTCCCAAACCTGAAAGTTTGGGGCCCCATAGCACAGTGGCTAAGGGAGCCAGGTTCCACATGGACGACCATGGTGCAAGTTCCAGTCTCTGTGGCTTGAAAAACATGCCAGACATGTATGATACATGGCCAAAGTTCTTACAGGATGGGGAAGTGGAGATTAGAAGGGTCACAGCATAAACATGTCTTAATGGGGTGGGGGGTTCTCTTTCTTTCTGGCAAGTGCATGTGTTCTCTGACAATTAGGAAAGAGAATGTCAGAATATTTATGATAAAATAATATTACCTGTATAATAATATACTACTAGTCATAACTAGTAGTCACATTTTCAGGTGTCTTAATAACTGGTGGTTACATATGCTTTTCTAACCTAGGATCTTATTCAAGTTAAGTCTATTGTTGCTGCTTTTATTAAACCTGGAAAGATTCCATGATCTTTGTTTGACTTTACTAACTTTGTCAATCTTGAGTTGCACAGGCTAGTTATTTTGTAGAATATTTCTTTTTTATTTTCTTTATTTAGAAAGAGATTTTTTTTTTTTGGAGAGGTTTTTGCTATAGGGTGCGTGCGCTCACCAGACAGACAGAAAGC
>NW_006159558.1:4344777-4359531 GCF_000334495.1 Tupaia belangeri chinensis | reverse complement strand
GCGTGAGTTTTAAGCCAGCGGGTCCAGGACGCGAACCACGGTCTACTACATGGGAGTCCAGTGACATAGCCATTACGCTAACTGCTGGTCCCTAGAAAGAGATCTTTGCTGTAGGGCATGTGCACTCACTGAAGAGACAGAGACAGAGAGACATAAAGCAAGAAATCGCCCCCCAGGGGGATGGCCATGCCATAATCCCTTCTCCTCTATTCTCCCCTCGGATTTTGGGTGCACATGCACACATGTCTGGCATGAGTTTTAAGTCACTGGGTCCAAGATTCCAATTGCAGTGGACTATGTGGGAGTCCAGCGATGTAACCACTACACCATCTGCTGGTGCCTGTGGAATATTTCTTAAGTTCAGAACGTCTGATATTTCCTCATGGCTAGTTTCACCATTAGTGGCACATACCACTGTGAAAAACAGTTCTAATATATAGAGTAAAATGTTTGCTTTCACTTTTTTTTTTTTTTTGAGAGGTTTTTTGCTATAGGGGACATTTGCTTGCCAGAAAGAGAGAGAGAGACAGAAAGCAAGAAATCACCTCCCAGGGGATGGCCACGCCACAATCCCTTCTCCATTCTCCTTTCAGAATCTTTGGTGTACATGCACACATGCCTGGCATGAGTTTAAGCCACTGAGTCTAGGAATTACCGCAGTTGACTACATGGGAGTCCAGTGACACAGCCACTATGCCAACTGGTGGTCCCGCTTTCATTTTTTCTTTTTAAATTACCAGAGGGTGCTTGCAGTGGCCAGAGAGAGAAAGAAATAGAAAAAGGGAGAAAGAATCACATAGGGTGGGGTCATGCCACAATTCTCTCTTCCATTTACTCATTCTGTCAGGATTTTGGACGTGCAGACACATGCATCTGGTGTGTTTTACAAGCTGCTTGGGCCAGGATTCAAACCAATGTCAACTGTGTGAGATCCCACTCCCTTAACTACTAGGTTGTGGGTCTGGCTATGCTAACAGTGTTTTTAGGTAAAATGTGTACACAATGAGAAGAACTTTTTGGTGTGTAGTATAAGGGTTTTTTCTTTTTTTTCCTTTTTTGTAGAAGGAATGTACCCTTGCCAGAGAGAGAGGAAGATAAAACATACCTGTCCCCCAATGGGTCATGATCATACTGCAATCCTTTCTCCTCCACTTCTCCATCCCATTAGGACTGTGCATGCAAGCACATGTGTCCAGCATATTTTTCCAGCTGCCAAGACCAGGATTCAAACCATGATCAGCCCTGTGGACTGTAGCTCCCAACACACAGCCCTTACCCACTGGGCTGTACAGTGTGGCCACCGTGATGGTTTTTGACAAATTTGTTTTAGAATTTTCTTCTTGGTTTTCAGAGGAGTTTCTCGAGTCTTTTTTTTTTCTTTTCTTTTCTTTTCTTCAGTTAAAGAGTGGGAGAGAGAAGCAGAGAGGAGAGACAGAAGCATAGAGACTGACACCCCCAGGAGGCCCTCGCACCTCCACACGTAGTCTCGGCCAGCCTGCGTCCGGACGGAGCACATGCCAGTGTCCTCAGGCAAGTCTCAGGACCACTCCACGTGGACCCACGTGCATTCTCACTGTGCTGCTGCCTGGCTCCTATGTGTACCTGCTTGAGCCGTGCTGCTCCCAAGATACAGAGCATTCCACGTCCATGGAAAGATCCCCTGTGC
This sequence comes from Tupaia belangeri chinensis, assembly GCF_000334495.1. Lineage (NCBI taxonomy): Eukaryota > Metazoa > Chordata > Mammalia > Scandentia > Tupaiidae > Tupaia > Tupaia belangeri. The sequence goes on along the minus strand of NW_006159558.1, from coordinate 4,357,865 downwards.
TGCTTCCTAGTGAAGCTCTCTGTCCTAAAGCCAATCTTTGGACTCATTCTTTTCTGCTATTTTTATTCTGCTCTGTCCTTACAGGAAGCACTGACTACTATCCGAGGACTCGAGAGGGATCTTCTGCACATTCCGGATGCCTGTGTACTGCTCTCTTCACTGCTCTGCCCCGGAACCCTCATCTACCTTCGGCTCCTTCCTCTCAGCTGCATCTCCTCGATTCAGCAGTGTGATGGCCTCCATTCTGACCCCTGTATTGTGCCCTCACGTGAAAACCCACTTAGGCTGTAAACTGAGGTAATTTTAGGGCTGTCTTATTAGTTTTCTATTTCCCCAGTTTTCCATTTTTCACTCTCCATTTATTTAAATATGGTGCTAAAGTTTCGAGCACACCTTTTTGTCAGTGTTTTAATTGTGTAGGTGGAAGATTAAATCTGGTCCACATCGAGGCCCTGGTTCAGGTCTGGGACTCACCTGAACACATGCTGGGCATCACAGTTTGCACCTATAATCCTAGCTCACTGGGAGGCTGGGGCACAGGACTGTGATAGGAGTCTTACTATTCCCCATCAAGAATACCTGTATTTTGGGGACCAGCAGTTAATGTAATGGCTATGTCGCTGGACTCCCATGTAGTTGACCATGGTTCGAGTCCCGGACCCGAAGGCTTAAACTCACGCCGGGCACATGTGCTTGCATGCCCAAGATCCTGAGAGATGAATGGAGGAGAAGGGATTGCGGCATGGCCATTCCTCCAGGAAGTAAGGGGTGATTTCTCGCTTTCTGTCTTTCTGTCTCTTTCTGTTTTTCTGGCGAGCACATGCACCCTATAGCAAAAGCCTCTATAAAAAAAATAATAATACTTTTATTTTTCTCTTATTAAGAAAATATCTGGTCCATATTTCTCCATCTTGGAAGTATTTTTAAACAAGTTTTGAGACTTTATTTTTACTTGACATGCACTTTAGGCCCACCGTGTTGGTAGAGGCCACAGGGGCACCGTGGTGCAATGCCGGGAGTCTATGGGAAGGCTCTGGAGTTCATGTCCCAGGTCTACCTAAACATGTTGTCCATGCCTATGGGTGTGCCTACCTGTGATCCTGGCTGGCTGCTGGGCTGTGGGGAGGATCATGGTGTGAAAACCGTGTTGAGGCCAGCTCTCTCTGTCAAAAAATAAATAAACATATATAATTTATTCATATTAATTTGTTTTAGAGTATCATAAAATAAAACTGTTTGGCTTCTCATTCTATACAAGGAGTTATTTTTATTCTTTGGATTACATTCTAATTTTTATAAAATAATGGATGCATATTTCCTGTATTGGTGAAAAACAACATGAAAACTTTTCTATTTGTATATCTATTTATACCTTTACCTTTACTCCTCTTTTCAAACAGTTGTTTTCTCATTTTTTCATCTCAGATGTCTAATATGATTGGTAAAAAAAAGTCTTCCAACTGATAAATTTATTTATGTGAAGAATTTTGTATATATAGAGAGACTTCAGATATTTTCTCTTTCAAAAGAATTCAAATTTAAGAAGACTATAAAAAAAGCCAAGAATAAAATTGGCATCTCATCTACTTGTGTGAATATCTGTGTTTGGAGTATGTATCTATTAATTTAAGAATTCTGGCTGCTATTACAGGAACAAGGTGTGTTGGAGGCTGATTTTCTCTTAATGAAAAAGAATCTTGGAGGTAGAAGATGCAGGGCTGGTTTGTGATCTCCAGGAATACTGCAGGCTCAAGCTACTTTCATCTTTCTGCTTTTACATCTTTGTCACAAAGCTTCCACTTTCATAGCCCAGGATGGCTGCTGGTCTTTAGCCACCAACTCACTCCACACAGGAGACAAGAGGAAGGAACAACCCCCTTGCTCACCCCCTTTGAGCATGTCTATGTGTTCAAGAAAAATGTCTGCTTATAATCCACTTGCTAGATTTTAGTCACCTGGGATGGTGAGAACTTTGCAGCCTTTTTTCTGGGCATGCTGCATTCCAAAAGAAATTCGTTTACTCCTGGCCTAAGAAGAATGAGAGGAGGGATTTGGCACTGACTGCTCTCTGTGTGAAGTTCTACCCACTACCTCCAAGTCAACCTCAAAGCTGTGTCTCAGCCTGTGTGAGTCTGGCTTCCTCTCCAGTTGCTGATCTGGCCCAGGAGATCTCCAGAGTCACTCAGGACTCAGAAAAGCATGTGTGACTCTGTTGCCACTTTGAGCTTTCTTATTTCGTTTTTTTCTTGTAATCAAATAAGCTGAGTTATATATTCTTGGTCTTCTTGCTTGGATATCATTTCAAGGTCTTGAATTTTGAAGACATTTACTATGAATTTTGGTGGCAGAGTTTTACCCCATATTTAAATTTTCTTTTTTATTCCTTGCTCTTTTGTAAAAATTTACTTTATAATTCAATCACTGTATATCACAACAGTGTATAAAATGAATTTTCCCAGCATACATACACCACATACCAGTCCAATTAAAGATACTATTATCAGATTTCCTTCTGACATCTATCCAAGAGAACTGTGAAAGTGGACCTGCCTCAACCTCCCCTTCCTCCTGGAAAACTGAGGTGCCTGGAGTCTCCTCATTGTCCCATGCTTGCTCTCCTCTGGAGCAAAATCCCATCCTACTTTTGTTTTGTTCCTTATCATCATGGATGAAATACGATATGCTTGAGGTTTGGCAAATTACCTGAGCTAAACCAGCTGGAACAACAAGTCAGGTGAGTAAGCCAAAGTCAAAGTCAAATTAAGGAGCAATTTTTTACCGTTTAAGGAAAACTAATGTATGTCAGGGTGATGAAATTCTCTGAGCAGTGGCCCGAAGAGAGGCAGAACCGAATTGCAAAGAGCCACATGTCAAGCAGTGATTAAAATTAGTGGCTGCCATTTCCAGACAGAGAAATCGATACTAATGAATGGAAGACTTGCTTTCAGGGGGAGGGGGTGGAACAAGTGGTTTAAGCCTCTGCGTGGATGTGATGTCCTTGCAAACGGAGCACTAAGCTGCAGAGGGCCACGTGTGGGGGCTGCTGTATTCGTTCTGATGCTTGTGCCTGTGCTCCAGAGGCAGTCTTTGGAATTCCTAGTGAACGCTCCAACCCAGTGAGTAAGAAGCAGGAATTTAAGAGAATTGGAGTTTCTTGTTTGTTGGTTGGTTTGTTTTTCTAATTTATATTCTTTCCATTCATTTTCATTTCCTAACAGGAAACTGTGTGCTTCTGTTTACCAGATGGAGGTAACCAAAAATGATCGAAAACTTCAGTAATAACATTACTTTCTGGATTAAAAATGAGTAAAGCTTTATTGCCCTACAAAAACAAAGTAATGGGAGTGTACTAATGTGTGTGTAGCCTTGAGGAAGAGAGGCAGTCGTTGATGTGATTAAGAAAATAAACTCAGAAGTATTGAAAACCGTCCTTTTACATTTTTATTGAGATCATTGTAGATGTGCAAGCAGTTGTAAGAAATCATGTAGAGAGGTCACATGAAACTTTGCCTGATCTCCCCAAGTACCATCTTGTGAAAGTTCCAAAGAATCACACCCAAAGGACCACCATTGATCTTCCTCAGATTTCTTCCTGCATATGTGTGTGGGTTATACACGTGTGAACGTAGGAATTTAGTTCTATGCTGTTTTATCGTATGTATATGTTTCGGGGTCTCTGTATCACACACAGTCAGGATTCTAAACAGTTCTATCATTTTAACGTGGAGATTGAAATATGCCCCTGAAAAATATACTCTTCAGCATATTTCTGAGATAACTATTGAGAGGTCTGCAGACAGAATAGTTAACTTTTTCTTAAGAGCTAATCTTTTCTGAAGAACTAAAAAATATTTATCTATTTACACATGTAGAGTAAGCCTGACAGGGTGAGGAGGCTTTTATGCTACCCCCTTAGTTTTTCAAACACAGAAAGGAGATTTGCGATCAGACTTCTCACCCAGAAAAACAAGATTATTTTCATTTTCTTCCCTTACCCTTTCATAGCTTATCTCTAAATTTTCTTTTTTCTATAGAGTATAAAAACCTTTAGTCATTTAGCCTTTCTTTCAGTCTCATGTGTGCTGGGTCCTGTGTTCATATCAACATGTTTCTAATAAAATTGATACATTTTTTTTCTTATTAATCTGTTTGTCAGTTTCTCTTTGAAAATTGCAATTTCTGGTTTACCTATGATGATTGCACGTCTCAGTAAGGTATGGCATGGTTTTCCAAAGCATGTACACAGTGTGTAATGGACATATTCATCTGCTTCAACATTGGATAGTACATGATGTTGTATACATTTGCTAATCGTACTACTTTATTATTTACTCTCTTTTTGGATCAAATATATTATATTGTTTACCTTCATTCTGTGTCTGCTAATCATTTTTTCCCAACACCTCTCCCTCCATGTTTTTGGGCGATTCTACTCAATAACTGATGAGTGGATAAAGAAAATGCGACAATGCTACACCATGGAATACTACTCAACTCTAAAGAATAAGGATATCTTGGGAACCAGCAGTTAGCATAATGGCTATGTCGCTGGGCTCCCACGTAGTCGACTGTGGTTCATGTCCTGGACCCGGTGGCTTAAAACTCACGTCAGGAGCGTGTGCGTGAGTGCCCAAGATCCCGAGAGGAGAATGGAGGAGAAGGGATTGTGGCATGACCATCCCCCCCTGGGGGGTGATTTCTTGCTTTCTATCTCTCTGTCTCTCTCTGTCTGTCTGACGAGCGCACGCGCCCTATAGCGAAAAAACCTCTAAAAAAAAACAAGAAAGAAAGAAAGAAAGAAGAAAGAAAAGAATAAGGATATCTTGTCATTTGATGCAAAGCGAACAAACCCAACAAGTATAATGCTGGGTGACAAAAGCCAAGCTATAAAGACAAGCACCATAGGCCCCTGTTTCTCACATACTGAACGTTTGCACTCTATGGAGGAGCTGGAGGGCTCAGTGCACAGCAGCAAAAAGAATAATGTTTATTCACAGCCTCAAAGTCATAAAACTCTTAGAGGAAAGAGATGAAACTTGAAACTTCCCTAGCATAACCCTTAAGAATCACTCTCCACGATTTTTCCTGACCTGTGACAATAACTATTCTCCATTTCTAAAATTTTGCCATTTTAACGTGTTATATAAATGAGTACATTAAGTGTATAACATTTGATAACTGACATTTTCACTTGTCAAAATTCCCTGGATATCCATGGAAGTTGTTGCATATATGAGCAGTTTGTTTCTTCATTTAGTTGAGTGGAGTTCCATCATGTGTACGAAACACACTCATTCACCTATTGAAAGACATTTGAGCTGACTTTTTTTTTTTAGAGAGAAATTTTTTGCTATGGGCATGTGTGCTTGTTGGTGACACAGAGAGTGACAGGGAGACAGAAAGCAAGAAATTCCTCCCCAGAGAGGATGGCCAAGCTATAATCCCTTCTCCTCCATTTTCCTCTTGGATTTTGGGTGCACGTGCACACTCTCCCAGCATGAGTTTTAAGCTCCCAGGTCCAGGACTCCAACCATGGTCAACTACATGGGAGTCCAGTGATGTAACCACTATGCCATCTGTTGGTGGCCTGACTTCTTTTTTTTTTTTTTTTTTTTGGAGAGATTTTCACTGTAGGGCGCGTGCGCTCGCCAGACAGACAGAGAGAGACATAGAGACAGAAAGCGAGAAATCACCCCCCAGGGGGGATGGTCACGCCACAATCCCTTTTCCTCCATTCTCCTCTCGGGATCTTGGGCACGCATGCACACGCACCCGGCGTGAGTTTTAAGCCACTGGGTCCGGGACACGAACCACGGTCGACTACGTGGGAGTCCAGCGACATAGCCATTACGCTAACTACTGGTTCCCGCCTGACTGCTTTTTTTGACTATTACCAACAAAGCTTTTATGGACACTCATGCACAGGTTGTTATGTAAATATGTATTTTAATTTTTCTGTGATACATTCCCCAAACTGCAATTGATGAGTAGTTACTTCTCTAATTTTATAAGAAACTGCCAAAAGCTTGATCCAAAAGAAATACATTCCTATATATTTGGCTGAGTTTTTTATTTTATGAGGGTGATGGAGAGACAGGTGGACAGGCATCCCAACAAGGTCTTCATGCTGCAGCCCCTTCCCAGCTTCAGCCAACCTGGATCATAGACACAGGCATTTAAGTCCCTCATGCGTGGAAAGACCTCTGGTTGTAAATCCAGGGCCCTTCCCTTGGGTGCAGCATCACAGAAGCATTGGGTTACTAGGGCAGGCCCATGCACCTGTTTCATCAAAAGAATTAAGAGCATACTTTTATATTGCTGCTGTTCATTTTTAAATGTTCCTGCGTTTCAAGCTGGTAGCACTGACATCTTTTATGTGGGTAACATGTATATTCATCCATGTTAGTTACTGAGTGCATGATATGTTCCAGGCATTATTCCCAGCCCTAGGGATACACAGAAACTAAATACATAAAATTCCCACTGTCATGCAGCTTATACAGCTAGAATGTGAGCCAAAGTAAAATGGAAGAAACAAAACATGAAATATGTGTATTTGGGTAGTAGTGGTCAGGAAGAAAGCAAAGTTGGGCAAGGGGATAGGATGGTGTGGAATTTGATGGACATGCAGACTTTAATGAAGTGGTCAGGAAGGCACAGTGAGAAGCTAACATCTGAATAATAGATGAGCCAAGAAAAGGAAAGAAAGTGAGTTCCTGGGATTAGCAGTTAGTGTAATGGCTATGTTGCTCGACTCCCATGTAGTTGACCGCAGTTCATGTCCCAGACCTGGTGGCTTAAAACTCACGCCAGGCATGTGTGCGTGCATGCCCAAGAACCTGAGAGGAGAATGGAGGAGAAGGGATTGTGGCGTAGCTATACCCTCTGGGGGGTGATTTCTCACTTTCTGTCTCTCTGTCTCTGTCTGGTGAGCGTACACTCCCTATAGCAAAAAAAAAAAAAAAAAAAAAAAAAAAAAAAAGAAAAGAAAAGAAAAGAAAAAAAACTCTCCAAAAGAAAGTGAGTTCTAGAAGAATAGACAGGACAAAGGTTGGCCATGAATCAGGAGTGCATCTGAAGGATGTTAGGAACAGTGGGAGGTCAGTTCCACAAAGAAGGAGGAGGAGCAGGAAGAGATGAGGTCTGACAGGTGAAGGAGGTTCTTGGAGGCCAGTGTAAGGACTGGTCATTACTTGGAGTGAGAGAGAAGCCATCAAAGAGTCTTAGTTGCTTTGGAAATAGACTTCAGGAGGTAATGCACACCAATAATCCTGAAAAAGGCTATTGCAAAACTCCAGGAAGAGATGCTGGTGGGTTGGACTAGGATGGTAGCAGTGGAGACAGTAAGAAATGGTCAGATTCTGGATGGGTTTGGAAGACAGTGCTGGCAGGAATCAAGAAGAGTTTGGATAGATGTTCATCCTGTGAAATATGACACCAAGATTTTTGCATGAGTAACTGAAGGAGTGGAATTGTCATTTATAGAGACAGGAAGAATAGAAGAAAGGGAAATTTCTTGAGAAAAACTGAGAGTTCCATTTTAAACTCTTATTATAAACTTCATAAGAAGTGTGATATGGCTCTTAGCCAACTAGGCAGAGATGTCAAGCAATTGGTTAGATTTGCAAGTCTGGGCTAAAAAAGGTCCCAGTAGGATATATGAACTTGGGAATCCTCAGAGGATGATATAAATAATACAGACTATGTTCTTACGAACTTATTAATAGACAGCCATGAATGATGGTGTATACCTCAGTGAAGAGAGTGCAGGAGGTTAGAAAGAAATATCATGACATCTGTGAGATATATAGTATAACCTTCTGGGCAGCCTTGGCATGAATCAGAATTTGACATTCATGTCAGAGATAGAATGAATGAAATTCAGGCTATTTGTGTAAATGGATCCTGATGCTAATTTTTAAGTGGTGACTTAAAAAATCTGTTTCAATTTTCTAGTGTTCAGAAATTTCTTCTTTATGGAATGAGAGAGGTACTTAGGGCTGCCTTCTGTTGAAAGAGCATTTATCTATACTCTCCTTACATTATGTTCTTTTAATTTCCTTGCATTACTGAATAGTTGGCTTTCAGAACTGAACAGCCTCTCAGACTGATAGAATCCATGTGCTGCCACTTGCTAGCTCTGGGATTGACTTGACCGTGTGGAATGCAGCCATCTTCATCAGCACACCACCAGCTGGCCCTATCACTGTTTTTATTATTATTATTATTATCTTTTAGGTTGGTTCATTCTGGTTTTATTTTTTTCCCACTGAAGGCTTTCTTTACATTCTGGGATCCTTTGTGTCCACTCATCTGATTAAAAAAGCATTAGGAAGATCCTGGAGCTTCATATTCCCGGGCAGGGCTAATGGGGACATTGCATGTTAACCAAGTTGAAAATATTACCATATACATCATTTTCCACAAGATCTTGAGAAACATCATATATAAGATAGCAAAACCACTTATCAAACCCTTGGTTTCCTGTGGGAAGGCAAAAAGGTATGCCCAGAAGACTGAGATGGCCTCCCATCTTCTTTCCCAGATTCTCTCAGGCAATTCTTCTTCCATCTACTTGGTGAGTCCTGAAGTCACTTTGGTAGAGTGTAGAATGGTGATGTTGCAGTTCGAGTTAGGATTTAAACTAAAATCTCAGGTAGATAGTGCCATCTACTATTATAGATAATCCCCAAGTTTTCACAATGGACTGCAGTAGAATTGTGTATTCTAGTTTGTCTGATAGTCCCACATGGGTGCTCCCGGTTGTTGGTGGGTGGAAGACCCAGCTGAGAGGAGCTCTGCCACTTAACATTTGGAATCTAAGTTCCCACTGGGACCACCTGGGGAGGGAGATGAGAACGTGTAGAGAACAAACTCATTTTAACCATCTCAGCTTGAGTTGAATACACTGCTTTAGTGAGACATGTTTACATAATTCTTCCAGTGGCAAGGGGAGCATTCAATCTTGGGGATAAGGAAAATCTTTCTAGCACTGTCTCATGTACTGAGATACAAACAGGAAATGAGCAGCTTGGGTCTCCATTTTCTCTGGGCATCTCATTCTCAGGCATAGGAGCTATGACTTCATTTATTCTTTCTTGTCCATCAGTTAATCAGTAAGTAACATATTTTCTGAGTTAGAAAAGTTTGGAGAAAGTGTACAAAAAGCACCACAAATTAATGAAATAATAACTGCTGGACCTAAGGGTGACTAAGAGCTTATACTAAAGCTTACTTTAGTTTTCTACAGAATTATTGAGTCTGTCTTCTCATTGAAAATTCACATTCACACTTCCGTCACTTGCTGTGTATGGTTTGCTGCTGGGGTCAGTGAAGGATTGCAAGATGGCTGGGTAAAAACTTGCCCTAAAATCTATTGACTGGGTAACTTTAAGGGAAATAATACCCCAAAACCAAAAGGCTATTGCTAACTCCCTGAAAACTTGGAACGAGACCCTCACCTCCAGGTTGGCTGCACTACCAGAGACCCCATCAGTTATCGACTGGGTGTACTTCAAGGCCAACATGCTAAGGCGGGTTTGGTGGACGACTTCAAGAAGAAGTTTAATGCCCTGAAGATTCCTTTGCCAAAGGATAAATATACTGTCCAGGTGGACACTGAAGAAAAGGAAGACGTGAAAAGTTGTGCTGAGTTTGTGTCCCTCTCAAAGGCCAGGACTGAAGAATATCAGAAACCACTGGAGAAGATGAAGAACATAGTCCTATTGATCAGATGACCATCGAGGACTTGAATGAAGTCTTCCCAGAAACCACATTAGACAAGAAGAAATACCCCTATTGGCCTCACCAGCCAATTGAGAATTTACAAAAAACTTTGTGTCCAGAAGGAAGCTCTGGTCCTTGTCTTACAAGCTCTGGACATTAAAAATAAAAGTAATGACATAGGGGGAAAAAAAAGGAAAATCACATTCAGGGAGGAAAAAAAAAGTAAAAGTAAGAAGTAAGTTCTTTCTAATAATCATAGAACTAGAAAATTGCTCTTACATTATCGGATTAGATATCATTCCTCAATCAAGTAATAGCTGGTTAAAAAAAGGACATTGACAGCAGCTTTGAACCTGGAGAAGGTTTTTTAAAAGGGTAGCCAGACTGCGGCCATTTTGAAATTAAGAAATTTTTCTAATGAGAACAATCTGACCAAATGCTGAGGCATAGGGAGTTGTGTTTGAGGAATGGTCAGATGAGAAACCAGGAATGGTGATTGAAAGAATCAGGAATTGCCCAGGGGGAAAGCAATTGCTATTGACTGATGGTAGGGAGGAATAATTTGCATGTGCTTGTATCCTTTCTCTGTAAACACCGAGAACATGGTGAGCTTTTAGAAATAGTCTGATAGTACTTGTTGCTGTCTCCCTGTAGCTGGTTGCAGAAATAAACTCCTTTCTTCTCCAAAGGAAAAAAAAGGCAATCAGAAAATGCTTTCGGATGGGATTCTGATAAGTAATTCACCAAAGCAGGCTCACCACGATTCATCAGTGTTCTCTGTGACCCGTGAGCATTATACCCACAGCCGTGACACCACCCCACTGTATAAGACTGCCCAGCTGAAACCACAGCTGGAAGACAAAGGAGGTCTCTCAGACATTTGTGAACTCCATAAAGGAGTCCAGGAAATAAAGGTCATTACTAAATAGTTTTTTGAAAATGTCAGTTCTGGAAGCCAAGTTATGGTGTTAATGTACCACCACTGGATTCAAGACTTCCCTAAGCAAGCAAATTCCCCAACCCATGGACATCTCCAACTCCTATTTTTATGTATTTATTTATTTATTTAAGAGAGATTCTTGTTATAGGTGCATGTGCTCACCACATGAGAGACAGAGAGAGACAGAGAGGCAGAAAGGGAGAAATCACTCCCAAGTGGGGATGGTCACTCCACAATCCCTTTACCTCCATTCTTCTCTTGGGATTTTGGGCACACCACACACGTGTCCTGCTTAAGTTAAACAGCTTTGTCTGGACCCAAACCATGGTCAGCTACATGGGAATCCAGCGCCACAACCATTATACCATCTGCTGGTCCCTTCTCTAACTCCTCTATTTTTCTTTTTTTAAAATGCTGTTTGTTTTTAACTCATGGCTGAATATATTAGGTTGTTAGGTTGTCGGGAAAGTAATGATGCATTTTTTGCATAGAAAAACAGGTTATAATCTTCCCAACGACCCAATAGATTTCATGTAAAATCAGTTTCTCCAGATTAAAAAATAATCCATGGGCTCAGCAGATGGTGCAGCAGTTATGTCACTGGGGTTCCAATGACCAACCACGTTTAATCCTGGACCTGGTGACTTGAAACTCATGCCAGGCGTGTGAGTGTGCATGCCCAAGATCCCAGGAAGAGAATGGAAGAGAAAGGATTCTGGTGTGGTCATCCTTCCTGAGAAGTGATTTCTCACCTTCCCTCTCTCTGTCTCTGTCTCTTTCTCCAGTGAGTGCATGCACACCCTAAGGCAAAAATCTCTAAAGAAACGCATAATCCATGAAGGTATTAAAATTGTATGAAGAAAAGGATACTCGTAATGAAAGAGCCAAGGTCTGTGAGACATGGTCTCTTCCCTGGGGCACTTTCTATGACCTCCGTGTAATGTGACACTTTCCTTTATTTCTAAGCATTTCAGTTTTATTGTTACTGTAATTTAGAATATTTTTCATATATTTCTATACATAAGTGATTATAGTGTGTATAAAGAAAGCTATTAGTTTAGCCATATTTTTCTGTACCTGACTACTTTATTAAAGATCATTTTCTGTTCATTTTATATAGATGTGAATTCTTTTATTTTTAAATACTTTTTAGTCTATTGCAATTAGTGGATTTTAAAATTAAAGTTTATTTACTTGCTGGGTTATTGGAAAAGTCATGATGTATTTTTGCATAGAAAAACAGAAAAAAAGTGTCATGATTTTTCTTATAGCCCAATATTTCTGAGAGAGAGAAAGAGATTAAGACAGACACCCCCAACAGGGTCTTCGCACCACAGTCCACCCTTGGTCTCAATCTGGATCACAGGCATGCGCATGTGTGCAGAGTGCTCAGAGAGGTTCTGGGATGCAAACCCAGGGTCCTGTGGGTCCGTTTACTCCCACTGCACCACCACCTGGCACTGCTGGAATTCTGTCGCCCCTGTTCTCCCACTGTTCCTGTCCAGCATTCTTTCTGAACCCACTATCTTCTTAGAGGAAATGAAATGTGCTGACTTTTTTTTTTTATTCCCACATTCTATGGGAATGTGTTATATATAGAAATTATTGACATTTTATAGATACAATGAGTTTTAGTCTTTTTGCTATTTTTTCTGGTTATCTAGAAAAATATCTACTTTTGTTTCAATTTAAATCCAGTTCAACAAGAGGAAGTCAGAGAGGGAAAGTAATTGATTTACTCCACACAGCATTAGAGGCATCCAGAGTTCTTGCCAAATAGCCTGCCTCCTCACTCTGCAGCTTCAGACTGCAACTAGCCTGCCTCCTCAGTCTGCAGCTTCAGACTGCAACTAGCCTGCCTCCTCACTCTGCAGCTTCAGACTGCAGTTTTCAGGGCTGGGCCCAGCATCTGTGGGTGAACCAGGTTTCCCAGGCAACTCTGGCACATAATGAAGCTGGAAACTCCTACTGTAAACCCACAGGAACAACTGCAATTTTTATGAGTTATATAGTCATGTTGGGTTTTCAGTAAATATAAGAAGCAAGTGTACTATTGCCAGTAAGGAAGGGTATATGGCATTTGTAAAATTGCAGGATTCACGTAAAATAAAAAGACTCTAGTGAGTTCAAGAGAACATGATCTGACCCAGCGTGGTGATGTGCACTGATTTAGGTGGCACTCAACAGGCTGAAGCCATTTGGGAGGCCCAGGTTCAATTCCTTGCCCATTCTGAAAGCTAAGTGCAAAGGTGTGTCCCTGTGATTCCAGGCAGGATTGTGACATAGCCCAGACCTTGTCCAAAAAAGAAAGAAAGAAAGAAAGAAAAAGAAAGAACGAACGAACAGGGTGGATTGTGAGAAAATGGGAAAGACGGGAAGAACGTGTGAGTTTGGGGAGGGCAATCCAGGTGGTAAGGATGCT
>NW_006159558.1:4261735-4344694 GCF_000334495.1 Tupaia belangeri chinensis | reverse complement strand
AAAGAAAAGAAAAGAAAGAAAGAAAGAAAGAAAGAAAGAAAGAAAGAAAGAAAGAAAGAAAGAAAGAAAGAAAAACTGGCCAGCATGTGGTGGTTAAGGCAGCTGAATCCACCATGGCATGAACTACAAGTTCAAATCCCATACCTGGCAGCTTGGGGGAAAAACAAAAAAAACAACAAACAAACAAACAAAAAAGCAACTCTGCATGTGTGTGCACCCAAAACCCCAAGATAAGAACGGAGGAGAGAGGATTGTGGCATGACTATCCCCCTGCTAGGGTGCTTTCTCACCCTTTCTCTCTTTCTCTTTCTAGCAAGTGCATGTGCCTTATAGCAAAATTAAAAAAGAAAAAAAATAGTGAAAGAAAAAGGAAGAGAGGGAGTGTAATTAGTGTAATGGCAATGTCGCTGGACTCCCACGTAGTCGACCGCGGTTCAAGTCCTGGACCCGGCGGCTTAAACTCATGCCAGGCACATGTGTGTGCGTGCCCAAAATCCCAAGAGGAGAACAGAGGAGAAGGGATTGCGGTGTGGCCATCCCCCCTGGGGGTTGATTTCTCGCTTTCTATCTCTCTGTCTCTCTCTGTCTGGTGAGCGCACGCGCCCTGTAGCAAAAACCTCTCCAAAAAAAAAGAAAGAAAAAGAAAGAGAGAAAGTAAAAGAAAAGAAAGCAAAAAAGAAGGAATGAAAGAAGAAAGAGAAAGAAAAAAGAAATAAAGAAAGAAAGAAAAGAAAGAAAGAGAAAGGAAAAGAGAAAGAAAAAGAAAAAAAAAAAGAAAAAGAAAGAGAGAGACCATGCTCTGATAGCAGTGTGGAGAAGGGAAGGAAGAACAAGAAGGCTGAAAGAGGGAGAAAAAACCTAAGTAAGAGAAGAGGGGAGGCAAGTGTGCGAGCAAGGCAGAGAGGCAGGAGACCCCACTGTCACCTGAGAGCTGCCCACAGCTGAGGGCTGACATTCACTAGGGTGTCCTGGCAGCCTTTCCAGCAGGGGACGACTCAGGCTTACTTCTGCCTGCCTCTGTCTTCAAGTCCACAGAGCTGCTCATCACCCAGTGACTTCACAGTCATCTGTGTCACAGTTCTCAAGGGTTTTAGCTTCACCGGGACGGACTGCCTGTGTCTGCAGGCTGCAGTATGTGGCTTACTCAGAGTACACACCGCACACAGCACTAGGCGATGACACGTCCTTGAGAGCCAGGAGCAGGCTCCTTGGATAAATTGACAAATATCATTTCTGTAGGGACCTTGACCGTGTTCTGAGCTATGCTCTGGAGGCCCAGATCAAGACTCCTTTCTGTCTATTGAAAAGGCCTAGTAAGGCAGATAGAGCAACTCAGAGCACGTGAAATTGGAAAAAGGAAAAAAAAAAAAGAAAAAGCAACCCTTTAGAGAGTATACATCAGCAAGGTGACCACTTAAAAAGATAACTAAATGTACTGATGAGTATTTTTTTTTAAGTTTTTTTTTTTTTTTTTTTTTTTTTTTTGGTGGCTTTTTGCTGGGGGGCTTGGTTTTTGAGAGGTTTTTGCTATAGGGCGCGTGAGCTTGCTCGAAAGACAGAGACAGAGAGACAGAAAGTGAGAAATCAACCCCCGAGAGGGGATGGCCATGCCGTAATCCTTTCTCCTCCATTCTCCTCTTGGGATCTTGGGCACGCACGCACACGCGCCCAGTGTGAATTTTAAGCTACCGGGTCCGGGACGCGAACCACGATCAACCATGTGGGAGTCCAGCGACATAGCCATTACGCTAACTGCTGGTCCCCTGATGGGTATTTTGAAGGAAGATTTTAGGAGCACCCAATCATTCTCTTAAGAAAATAGTAATAACACGAGATAGTTAACAAAAATAAAAACATAAGAAAAAAATAAGGTTTTTAGTTTTTCTTCTTTTCCTTAATAGGAATAGAATAAGTATGTAACTTTCTAATGGTGTTTTCACAGTTTCATATAAAGCTAAATATGAATCAATTCCAAAATAGAAGTGAGAAGGAACCATTGAATTCTATCTTCCTCCCTCGTAGGATCCTGATTAAATAAGAATTAAGAGTAGAAAACATATGACGATCTTATCATTACGGTTTATTTCATAATATCTGTAAACCTGTAAAGCCCTGGAACTACTGAAAAACTTCTGAAAAATATTGCTTCTTATTAAATGAAGATGGCCATTTCTTTCTCTTCATTTTCTTTCTTTCTTTTTCTTTTTCTTTCTTTCTTTCTTTCTTTCTTTCTTTCTTTCTTTCTTTCTTTCTTTCTTTCTTTCTTTTTTTTTCTGTCTTTCTGTCTTTCTTTCTCTTTCTTTCTTTCTTGTTCTTCCTTTTTCTTTCTCTTTCTTTTTCTCTTTTTTGTCTTTTTCTTTCTTTTCTTTTTCTTTCTTCTTTTCTTTTTCTCTTTCTTTTTATTATTTTTATTTCTCGTTCTTTTTTAATTTTACTATAAAACACATGCACTTGCTAGAGAGAGAAAGAGAAAGTGAGAAATGGTCATTTATTATTCTAAACCACAAGGAACCACAGAATGACTTGTTCAAAATGCACTCCGTGGCTCCCCCTTGAACCTCCTGAATCAGAAACTCTCATCAGGGGAGGGTTTCAGCAATCTGGCTTCACAAGTCCCATGGGTGTTTCTGTTATCCACTGAAGTTTGAGGACCACTGCCCCAAGTCATGTTGACTTTTTTAAGCCTTTGTGTGTGAAAATTGTGCAAGATGGAAAGCCTGTGTCACAAACTAGATTTAGCGCACCTGTAATTTGGGCTTCCACGGGCTCCCTGATGCTGCGTGTGTTAAGAGCTGCAAAGTAGAGGATCAGGCTGACACGTTCTCATGGCAGAATGTTGGCATTTGAACAGTGATTCCCTAGGAAATTTTTCTAGGCACGAAGACAGCATGTGTGAAAAGCAAGAGGTGCCTGCACTGCCGAGCATTGTCCCATTGTCTGAAATCAAGATTTTTTAGGACTTTTTTCTAGGACTTCTCCATTGAGAAGTGGGATACAGGGGAGAGCATTTTAACCTAACATGAAGCAAAGGAATCTAAACCCATAGCACCACTGGCCAACAGCCTTGTGATTGGAAAAGATCTCATGGACTCGTGTTTGCCAAGTTGACGTTGAATATATTTATCAGTCTTTCTTATTTTTGACTTTTATACTTTTTCCATTAATTTGATGTCCATAAAGAGTTTGATCAACCTGAGAATTTCCTTTTCTTCCTCCACCCTGGTAATATCTAATATATTTAGTGTATTTTTAAAAAGCCAGCTCTATCGCCCAGTGGTTAAAGGAGCTGGATCCCATATGGGCAAACGTGGTTCAAATTCTGACCCCACAGCTAGAAACATACTGGGCATGTATGCCTGTGTGCCTAAAATCCCAACAGGATGGACAAATGAAGGAGAATGGATGGTATGATCACACTCCATCAGGGGTGCGTTTTCCTTCTCTCTCTCGGCCTCTGGTGAATGCATACACCCTCTATAAATTAAAAAAAGAAAAATAAGGGGATTGAGGAGCTGGATTCCACATGAAAGACTACTTGGTTGGAGTCCTGGGCCCAGCATCTTGGGAAACACAAAGGGTGCCTGTGTGTGCATGCCCAAATACTAAAGGAGGGAGAGATGGAGGAGAGGGAATTGCAGTGTGACCATGCTCTATGGGGATGCTTTTGTACTTTCCTTCTCTCTGTCTGGCAAGTGCACATGCCCTCTGGTATTTTTTTCTTTTTAGAGGGGAACAAAAATTTACACTTGGAGAGAACAATTGAATTTAACATCCTTTAAACATTGAGATATATTTCATATTGCATTAAATTATCTTTTAAAAATATCAATTCAGTGGATCTTATATTCACAAAATTGTGAGACCATCTCTACTACCCAGTCGTAGGCCTGGAAAATGCAGTGGTTGCCTTCTCTTTATTCCTGTGAAACGTGCTGCTTTTTCTCGGAGTCCTTGTGAGGAAGCTTCAGAGAGCAGAGAAAGTTTGTGTGGACTGTGGTAGCACCTCGGGTTAGAGTCACAGGAAACAGTGAAAAGATACAAAAAAACCCAACAGCATCGGGAGATGGGAACTTAAGTCACGCTTTGCTTTGCTTTTTACATCCCCTGGCATTTGAGCATATTAAGTCCAGTCCAGATGCATAAACTGTTGACCATATTTTCACTTCCCTTTTTGTATAGATCCTCAAAGATTTGGAGAAATTGGAAAAATGCTAATCTCCTACCCTTCGTGGAAACTACAGTGGAAATCAAAAGACCCCAAAGTTCCCTTTTCTTGTAGATGTTAGTTATCATAATCCCCAAGAGAAAATTCCTCCAAAAAAAAAAAAAAAAAAAAAAAAAAAAAAGAATATCTGATACTAAAAACAGCACTGGCTGTCGGGCAAAAAGGCTACAGAGGACCCAGAGCATCCTGTGAAGGGAAGTACCTGGGCACAAGAGTTGGTTCTGCAGGATGAGCAAGGGAGTCCAGTTGTCCTTCCTTCTTCCTGCTTCCTGCTCATCCCACGTCCTCCTGGAAGGTATGCTATGCATCCAGGCTTCCTTCTGTTTGGATTCAGATCTGGTATCCTGCCAAGGCTTATCTGACCAAGTTACTGGAAGCTTTGAGTCCTACACAAGTGAGTTGTAACCTCTTCTCTGAATCCAGATGAAGTAAGCGACTTGGCAGAATTCCACAAACACAGTCAAACTTCTGAGCACTTCCACAGTCCACCTGGAGAATATCCAGCCCGATAAGTGCTGTATATCCACTTGGGTGAACACGGCAAAGGGGTGATCCATTCTGATAAAACACAGAGCATGGGGAGTTTGATATCAACATAGCTAAATATGGGAAGCTGTAAACCATGGCAGACCCTAATGTCTAGCCTCTGAGGCATAATTCAGAGCAATTACTTCCCGTTGTTCGAGCCACACCCTGAGCTTTGTGGTCACCCTAGACATCAGTGAAGGCAGGGTTTCTGAGAGAGCCAGGGCCCCTGGCACCCAGAGCTTTGTTATGAGACCACGCAGAACCTTGCCTGCTGTGAGAGAGCTATGTGAGACACGTTCCATGCTTCTTTTGTGCAGGGAGCAAAAAATGAGAGCACTGAATTTGCACAACGCAGAGATGCTGAGGACACCCTGGGGACAAGAATCCTTCGTCCTCAAGGCAGAGGAGTTTCGAAGAAGCACGAATGACCAAGTTGGCTATCAATACCTGGCTAATAGCAGGGTTACTGCCAATTTCATAGTTTTCAAACTTAATGAAAGAGTAAAAATAACACAAATGAGAGGCTTGTATTTAAAACTCAAATTTATTTATCCTCTTTTGTTAGTTTGTTTTTAATTATCACAGGGCATGTATGCTTGCCAGAGAGAGGGAGAAACCACCCTCCAAGGGTCTGGTTACACCACAATTCCTCTTGCTCTATTTCTTCATCCTGTTAGGACTGAGGGCACACACCTTTCTCAAGCCACCAAGGGCCAGGATTTGATCCACAATTGACTGTGTGGGGTCTTCCTCCCTTCATCATTAGGCTTCAGAGCCGGCCTTGAAATTTATTTATTAGGAGTTTAATATAAGAGCTGGTAAACATTAATTACTTCCAAATTCATTTCTTTTTCTTTCTTTTTTTTTTCTTTCTTTCTTTTTTTTTTTTTTTTTTTCTTTTTTTTTTTTTTTTTTTTTTTTTTTTTTTTTTTTTTTTTTTTTTGAGAGGTTTTTGCTCTAGGGCATGTGCACTTGCCAGAAAGACAGAGAGAGACAGAGACAGAAAGTGAGAAATCACCCCCCAGGGGGAATGGCCACACCACAATCCCTTCTCCTCCATTCTCCTCTCGGGATCTTGAATATGCACACACATGCACCCACGGGTCCGGGACTTGAACCGTGATCAACTACATAGGAGTCCAGCTACATAGCCATTACACTAACTGCTGGTCCCCCAAATTCATATTTTAAAGATAAGATTTATTAAAATTCTGTTCAAAGATACACTTGCTTATATAATTTTTGTTATAGGAGAGAGAAGTCTTTTTCTAAGAAAAGAAAGGTATTTTTTGGACATTTCAGAAGTGTCATTAGGGTTCTCCGTTTATTTGTGCTCTCATTTACTTATCACATGTCTGTACTATGTCCTGCAGGCCTCTCAGATCCTCTGTCCTGTCCTGGTTGGTGGGGTGTGATGACACGTGGCTTTCTGTGTGAGGTGCCCGTGGGCAAGCTAGGAGGGAATCTCAGAGCCACTTCTGGGAAATGCAGGCTGAATCTGAAGTTCTTGTGACGGTCCTGGGGGGCTCGAGGCCTTCTCCTTCTATTTTCTGTCTACTGACTTCTCTCCCTCAAATGATTGACATATTAATTATTGACACCCTATGACAAAAGACAGCCATGATGAATCCATGTTTCTCTCTCAACCCAAGGAACCAATATATTTGGTATAAAAGCTCAATTTTTATTTAGAAGGAAAAATGATTGACTCAAAAAAATCTTTTCCCACAGCTTTACATTCTCAAATAATTTTTTTGAACCCATGAGAAAGGAGAAAATGATTTAAAGACTATTTGGAAAATAGATATGTCTTTTATTAACATCATTTTCAAGTTGTCAAACTTTAGATAAAAGAAGACTCTATTTTGCAACTTTAAGGATATAAGCCCAGACAATAATAAAAATGATGACTGTGGATATTCTCTACAAGGCTGCTAGACTTTGACAGCAGCAAAAACAATATGAACATTACAGTTAACACTTTCTTCTCTCATAAAGCTAAAGTTAAAATATGATTCAGTATCCTTGACTTTCAGTAGCTAACTTTCAACCTATGGTTTATCATATTTATCTATTTATTTATTTTTTGGAGAGGTTTTTGCTATAGGGCACATGTGCTCGCCAGACAGACAGAGAGAGACATAGAGACAGAAAGCGAGAAATCACCCCCCAGGGGGATGGTCACGCTGCAATCCCTTCTCCTCCATTCTCCTCTCGGGGATCTTGGGCACGCACGCACACACGCCTGGCGTGAGTTTTAAGCCACCGGGTCCGGGACACAAACCGTGGTCGACTACGTGGGAGTCCAGCGACATAGCCATTATGCTAACTGCTGGTTCCCATCATATTTATTTATGAAGAAAATGTGTAATGACACCTTTATGCTTTTATACTTAAATTTATGATTATGTGAAAATGTCCATGTCTGCCGAAGGACCACTGGAACTTTTACTATGGAACGAAGGTTCATAATAATAATAATAATAATAATAATAATAATAATGTAAGTGTCTCTCCAGCAGACGCTCTTTTTGCCATCAAAGTGATTCAGGCTGTTTGTACTGCTTGTATTGGATGTTTGTGCTGGAGCTCAGTAGCTCTTGTACAGGGCTGGTCTGTATTTGGATGAATTGTATGAATAGTGTGGGGACATTGCTCTTACTATTTAGCACTATTTTGGGTCATTTTGAATTTGTAATCTCATGGCCTTTGCCTTATGTCTTAAATTTTAAAGTCCACTAAACTTTGGTCCAGCAGGTGGCACAGTGGTTAAGACGCCAGACTCCCAAATGCTTTTACACTTAAATTTATGTTCAAGTCCTGGATTTGGTGGCTTGCTTTCTCACTTTCTCTCTCTCTCTTTTTTTCCTCTGGTGAGTCCACATGCCCTGTAGCTAATTAAAATAATACCAAAAAAAATCTCTAAATCAATCTTGAGGAAATAACAAAAATTACAACTGTTAACAGATTCATCCTGGATACTCCTTTGCATACCTATGTAACCGTGGAAGGCATTTCAGTGAGCCTGTTACCCAGCTCAGGCATGGGCCTGCATTGGGTATTGAGTCTGTGTGAAACCAGCTTTGACATCATGGTACTTTAACCATGAAAAATGTTATTCTGAGTTTCTTCTGAGATTTAATTAATGTAACGAACAATAGCTACATCACAAAAGAAAGGAACTCTTTGAAAAAGTAAAAATTTAATAGGAAACTTTATTAAAGACATCATTTTGATTTGCAACCTTATTATAAAATTTAAAAAATTCATAGTCTACATTTGAATTGTCCATATGTTTCCTTAATAAGTTGCAGTAAAAATAGAATATGGAAAGTATATAGACTCCCATCACTTTTATCCTTAATTTAATTAAACATCTCTGGCTTCGTAAATCATACTATTCCATTAATATTGATTCTGGAGGGCTCAGCAGATGGCGCCGTGGTTACGTTGCTGGAGTCCCACACGGTTGACCACAGTTTGACTCCTAGAGCCAGTGGCTTGAAACTCATGCTGGGGCACATGCTTGTGCGCTCAAGACCCTGGGAGGAGAATGGAAGAGAAGGTACTGTGGTGTGGCCTTTCCCCTTGGGGGGCGAATTCTCACTTTCCCTCTCACTGTCTCTGTCTCTAGAGAGTTCATACTGCATAAGGCAAAAACCTCTAAAAAAATTGATCCTGGAATGTCTGTTTTGTTCTTTGATACTTGTTGAATTTGATTGTTTTTCTAATATGCTTTCTTGTTACTTATGAGAAAATACTTCATTTTAGTTATATTTTAGACATTTTTATCATTTTATATCAATAAAAAGATTACTATGTAGATATTAGCAGGGAAATTTTATGTAGGTAAAATAGAGGAGGGTAATTTAAATAGAAGAGGATAATATAAATAGAAGACATAGTAGACACCCATTCTACACATCTGGTTCTGATCTCCAGGGTTTAGTAGTTGAGGGTGAGATAGGTTTGAGGTGGAGGTAGCCATCTGGTTGACCATGGTCTGCAGTGGGGGAGAAAAGGAAAACAGCACCATTTCATAATAATTCACAACACCTGATTCTTGTTTCTGACTTTACCTCCACCTAGAACAGCAGCAGGATATGCTTCTCTTTGGATTTAGGTTTGTCAAAATATTTTGTGAATAAAGCTGATGGCTTGAAAATTATGCTGGTGACATGTGCATGTGTGTGACCGAGATCTCAAGAGGAGAATATAGGTGAAGAGATGGCAGCATGGCCCTGCCCCCTGCGGTGTTTCTCACTTCTTGCCTTGCCCCCACCATCCCATCTTAAATCCTATAACAACTAAAAATATATATATTATATCTGAAAAACATAAAATATATAATATATAAAGTGTATATACAAATATATAAAAATTATAAATATATTTTTAAATATATGTATTTGTGATTAAATAATTTAATCCCTGTAGCTTTACTTTTCAGAATGTTTCTGTTTTTTTTTTTAATTATGGTGTGTATATGTGTGTGTATGTGTGTGTGTGTGTGTGTGTGTGTGTAAAAATGGATGAAATTCTTTGGGAGTTTATTTTCTTTTATACTTATACCCTCATTCACTTTACTCATATCTAGAAGCCATATAAGTTGAGGTAAGTAGCTTGTCAACATCTGTTTTTTTTTAACCTGAGCTATAAATTTAAATATTTTTTTAAAGAAGCATATAACAATATCAAGACTACTATTGTCCTCAAAGTGATTTTCTCATTTGCTTGTCTGGAGGTGGGGCAACATGGGGAGGGAGAGCTGGAGTTGGGAAGCTCTCAGCAGTCAGATGCCAAAAGCACAGTTAGGTTCTTTATTGCAGAAGTTTAGTGTGGATTTTTCTCATAAAACTCCATTTGTTGGTGGATGTTAAAATAAAAATACCCTTGGGCTAGCCTGTGTTATGGTGGTTAAGTAGCTGGATTTCATATGGCTGAGTATGCAGTTTGAGTCCTGACCTGGGGGCTTGAAAAACACTCTGGGCACATATGCATGCACACCCAAAATCCCAAAAGGAGGGAGAAGAGAATGCAGCATGACCGTTCCCCATAGGGGTGCTTTCTCACTTTCTCTCTCTCTCTCTCTTTCTCTCTCTCTCTCTCTTTTTCTCTCTGTATCTCTTTGGCAAGTACAAATGCCCTCTAGAAAAACTAAATACAAACAAAAATTATGTTTAGTCTAAACCTGTCCTACTTACTTTTTTCTAATGAGCAGATGTTATTATCACTTTTTTTTTTTTTGGAGAGATTTTCACTCTAGGGCACGTGCGCTCGCCAGCCAGACAGAGAGACATAGAGACAGAAAGCGAAAAATCACCCCCCAGGGGGGATGGTCATGCCGCAATCCCTTCTCTTCCATTCTCCTCTTGGGATCTTGGGGACGCACGCACACATGCCCGACATGAGTTTTAAGCCACCAGGTCCAGGACACGAACCGTGGTCTACTACGTGGGAGTCCAGCGACATAGCTAATTGCTGGTTCCCTATCATCACTTTTTAAAGAGAATTCTGTTGTGCCTTGGACACTCAGGTCAACATGCACAATGAATAGTTTTGGAGATGAGAATGTGAAGGAATGATTGGGGACCTAGACTGTAGACACTAATCTTACAGGAGTAATAATGTGAAAACTTCCCACAATTTCAATCTGTGAAAACCCATTATCTTTGATCTTGTGATATTGGTGTTGGTTAACATTCTGGAAAAGGGGCTGGGAACAAAATGGTTCTTTTGAATGACAGTAGCATTAACCATGCATAGAAAGGGGTACTTAAAACCAATCTTATTTTGCTATTTTGGCTATATATACTATATATCTATTTATAAAAGTAATAGGGGGCTTTTGACAAGCATTCACTATCACTTTGTGGACATTTTTTCATATGCAGTTCAAGTTAGACTTTAGGTGAAGGCCCTGTTTAAAGCATTACCTAGCGTTAAAAGAAAAATCAGGCACAAGTTAACCTAACAACCTTTAATTGAGAGATGGGTGCTAGAACTGAGTAACCAGATCCGAGTTACTTCAGAATATTCTGTCCCACCACATGTGTGGCCTAGGTTAATAGCCAGAAAAGAAAGTGACGTACGAAAAACAAGGCAGTGAAGTACCAAAACTGGACGGACTAAAGTTTGCATTTGCCTTATGTGATCATGGCCTGATCATGGGAGCGCATGCTCTTCAAGATTGACCTTCTCTCTCTCTCTTCTTTCTTCCTTTCTCTTTTTTTCTTTTTTCTCCTTCCTTTATCTTTCTTTTCCCTTCTTCTTTCTTTCTTGTCTCTTCTTTCTCTCTTTCTTTCTCTTCTTCCTTTCTTTATTCTCTTCTTCCTTTCTTTATTCTCTTCTTTCTTTCTTTCTCTGTCTTCTTTCTTCCTCCTCTCTCTTTCTCTTTCTCTTTCTTCTTCATTCTTTCATTTCTTTTTTATTTCTCCTCTTTCTTTTTTCCTTTTCTCTTTTTCTTCATTTTCTTTCTTCTTTTCTTTATCTTCCTTTTTCTTTCTTTCTCTCTCTCTTTTCTTCCTTTCTTTATTTTTTTCTTATTTGTAATTTTATCCTATCTTCTTTTATTCAGTCATCTTTAATTGAAAATCTGTAATCTGTTTTATTTTGATAATAATTTTGAGATCTGTTTTTGCTGATACCTTTAAAATATAGCATTGCACTGTGTAAATATATCTTAAGTTTCATAATACATTAGTAGACACTTACATGGTTTGTCTTTTGAGTTGTTATAAACAATGCTTCAATAAGTATGTTGTATACATGTACAAAACTTATGTAGTATAGAGAATGCCTAGGGAATACAAAATGAAGTTAACTTTACTAGGTATTATTGCTTATTTACCTCAGTAGTAGTTCCAACTTACACTCCTACCTACCCACATTTCCCTTTATTCCTATGAATGCTTCAAATTTTGCCCAAGTGGGCTGACCAGTGGCATGGTGGTTAAGGCATCTGGATTCTACATGGCACAATTGCAGTCCTTGATCCAGTGGCTTGAAAAACATGTTAGGCAACTGTGTATGTTTGTGCATGTGTGTGTCTTGGTGTCCAAAGCCCCCAAAGGAGGGAAAGATGGATAAGAAGGGATTGAAGTTTTCCATTTCCCATGAAAGGTGCTTTCTTACTTTCTCTCTCTCTTTGTTTCTCCCCAGCGAGCACACCCTTAAGACAAACACTGTATGTCCCTGCTCAGTATATACCAAATGTCTGCACTCTATGGCAGAAATGAAAAGATCCAAAGACTTAATAGCAGGGAGAACAAGAGTAGGTACCAGAGACTGTGTAGGAGAGGTTGGACAGTAGAAAGTGGGTAGGAGGAGCTCAAGGAAGAAATACTTAAAAGACATAAGGATGTAGAGTTCTCCATTGAAACTGATGTGTATGGTTTAACTTTGATTTGAGTGCCATAGACTGCATGCCTACTTTGAAAAACAATATTATGTGCTGCAGAGATGTACAACCATTAAATGTGGATAAGAAATCCTAAAATAAGAAAAAAAATATGGTAATGAATATTACAATCAAATTCAGGTATCCCTACTTCATTTTAGCATTCTTTCTTTTGTGGTATATACCTTGTTGATATTTATTTATCAGTTTATACAGTAAAGATATATGCAACATGTAAAATGTATATCAAGAACTATGTATTAGTCTTGGGATTCAAGTGTTTAAGAAACATCCCTATTTCAATTTCATGGTTAAGAAGTACATATGGAAACTGAAACAAATGAAATCAAAATTGACACACACCAGGGCCAACAACCACCAGAAATGGGACTTAAGCAGTAGGATTCAGGAAGGTCATTTTCTAGTGCAAGAGATGAAAAAATTAAATAAAACCATAACTGAGGCCATTGCAATAAATTTAATAAATATGTGTATTACACAGAGGTGAGCACAAATGGCTACCTAGGGCTTCAGAGAGAAAGTGAGATTTTTATCTGCTCTTATAAGCATGAAACAAATTTGTCAGGGAGATAAAAATAAATTCAAAGAGGCAAATGCTGTTCAAAATGCTTGGAGTGACCCAAGAGAACAAGACAGAGACTGGAAGTGTGAATGGTCTTGTTATGCAGGAGGAAAGGCTCTGCAAACATCCAATGTAACAACAAGAGATCCCTCAGTACCAGGAGATAAATCAAGCTCTTATGAACTTGGACTGTGGTCAGGAAGGGAATGCTTCAGGAGATGACTCAGAAACACAGCTCACTTATGGTGGAGTGAGGAAGGACTCAGGGATGATGTAGGGTTCTGGCTTGAGCAAGTGGGTCCTGCTAACAGGGACAAACAAAAGAGAGTTTAGAAGCTGCCGTTGCTTTACTGCTGGATATTTTGAATATGTTCACTCCACGTTGCTTGTGGAGCACGTCAGGGAAAGGGTCTAATAAATTTTAGCTAAGTAATAGCTTGACCATTTCTTACGTCCTTATCTCACTATATTATCAACTGCATTTGCTCTTTCATTTTCAACTATGCAGAAGGGACATTTATGTGAGAATGTGATTAAAATATCAAAAAACTAAAGATCCTCTACTATGCTCTTATTGAGTCTGAATGTTCCCTAGAGCTATTGCTATGGAATTAATTTGTGGAAATTGTAAGAGAACCTGTCTTTTTATTAAAGACATTTTTTTAAAAATCGCATTTTTTAATCACTTTTTTTTTTCCCAAAATTCAGGATAAGACTTTGGGGGTGGGGGTCAATTTTCAATAAAACTAATAAAAAGTGATGAATTGATGTACCTATTTCTTGTTTGTTTTTACATTTGAGTTTTAGCAGTATTGCTGACATACAATTTACATATCATATGATTCACTCATTTATGTACACAGTTCAGGTCTACTATGGTAGTGCAGAGGTAAAACAATGCTCTGTAATGTTAAAGCCATGAGGAAAGGTCCGGGTTTACATCCTGAGGTCTCTCTGTGCAGGCTGGGTCTGTGCACGTATGTCTGTGAGCCAGGCTGACGGAGGCTAGGGTGTGTTGAGGTGTGAAGACCCTGTTAGAGTGTCGGTCTCTCCTTCTGTCTCTCTTCATGAAATAAAGAAATAAACTTTAACATATACAAGGTATTGGTTTTTAACACATTCACAAACATGTAATCATCACAAAAATCTAATTTTGCAATATTTTCATCACACCAAAAGAAATTCTGAATTTATCAGTGGTCTACCAGGTTCTTTAATTTTCATTCCAACTATATTCATTACTGTAAGCATTTGTTACATTTCCAAAACATACATTTTAAGAATACAAAAGAAGGTATTTCTTCACTATTTTCAAGCACTTTTATTTTATGACTGTAATTTCTAGATATACCACAAAATCTAATTAAAAGTCAATGACAGGGTCAGCCCATGGTGTGGTGGTTATGGCTGCTGGACTCCACATGGGCAACTATGTGGTTTGAGTCCTGGACCTGGCACTAGAAAAATGCATGTTTGTACAGGCATATGCATGCCAAAAATCTCACAAAGTGGGAGAAGTGAAGTAGAAAAATTGTGATGTGAAAATTCATGTGGGGTACTTTCTCACTTTCTCGCTCTGTCTCTGGTGAGTGCATGCGTCCTCTGGAAAACAAAACAACAACAACAACAAAAACCTATGAAGAAGGTAAATAATAAAAAGATAATAAAATAGTAATAAAATAGCATATCAATAATTTCATTAAATATAAATAGTCTAAACACAAAAATTGTCTAAATAAACTACTGAAATAATTATGTAATATCTATAAGAAACGCATTCCTTGGATCAGTAGATGGCATGGAAACTAAGGTGGCTGGATAGCACATGGCTAATTATGTGGTTCTAGTCCTGGACCTGGCAGTTTGACAAATGAGCTGGGCACATGTGTATGCATGTGCATGTATGTGCAGGCCCCAAATCCTGAGAGGACAATGGAGAAGGGATTGCAGTGTGGACACAACCCCTGGAGGTTGCTTTCTCACTCTCCCTTTCTCTCTCTCTTTGTCTATCTCTTTCTGTCTTCAGCTAGCACATGTTCAAAAGGGAAAGGAATAAAAAAAAATGCCTTGCAAACACTAATCAAATAAAAATTGAAGTAACTATTTTACTACTTGACTAATGAGACTTCAGAGAAAAAAATAGTAGAGGAATGAAGAATAACATTAAATACTTTTCACCGAGAAGGTATAATAATATTACATGTGTAAGGACCAAACAACAGAGACTCAAAATTCCTGATGAAAAAGTGCTTCTTTGATATCTGTTGTTCAAGCTCAAAGAAACAGCCCGTAGAATGGTGGCTACTGGCTAAGGATTGAGAGAAATGGGGAGATACTGGTCAAACAGAACAAAGATACGGTTTAGATAGGAAAGAAAAAAATGTCAAGTATTTAAGGTCATGATCATGTTAGTTTCACTAGATTGCTCCACACTATGTACATCTAACGTAACATCCTGTGTACCTCATGATTATGTCATTTTATGTCATTATAATTTGTAAATACACACACAAACATGTGTGTGTGTGTGTATATATATATCAGAACTAAAGGAAAAAATAAATAAATTCACAAGTATGGTTGGACATATCAATAATGCCCCTCTGTGTAATTGATATAACTATTAGTTTTAAAATCAGAAATTATACAAAGAATTTATTTATTTTTTTTATTTCATTTTCTTTTATACATTCAATCACATTATTATTTGGCTTACAAAATGGATATTTAATAGCACCACCAATGAATGGAATCTAATTGAGATATAGATAACTTTTTAGTAAACAATGGCAGAATATACATTCTTTTCGAGTGCCCAAGATACATTTTATTAAGTCATAAGACAAATTTAAGCATGTTTAAAGTATAAGAAATTATAAAAGGATATTCTCTAACAATAGTGTAAATTTAATTGGACATCAATAACAGAAAACATTAGATTTCATTTCTTCTAGCATCTTTTTTTTCATTTTTGCAGGTACTTCATCAAAAAATTGGAAATTAACCCATATCTAATGAGCCACAAGCCAAGGAAGAAATCTCAAAGAACATACCAAAATATACTGAACTAAATGAAAATAAATGTGCAATGTATCTGAAAAACGTGAAATGCAAGTCAGTGGGGCTGAATAGGAAAGCCTTAGCACTGGCATTAAAACAGGTCTGAGACCAATAACATGACTTACTAGATCCAGAACAAAATAAACCAAAACGAAAACAGAAAAATATATAAAAGCAATCCTCAGTGAAAATGAACACAGGAAAATAAAACTTTGGTCCCTTGAAAAGAGCAGTGGAACTAATAAACCTCTTGCAAGACTGATAAAGAAAGCAAAGAGCACACCCAAGTTATACAATTTGGGATGAAGGAGAGCTATCACCAGTGACATTGCAGACAGATAAAGTAGATAAGACAAAGCTACAACTCTGTGCACATAAAATTGTCAGCTCAGATAAAATGGACAAATTCCCTGAACAATACCAAAGCTCATCCAAGATAGGGCAGATAATCTGAACAGTTTTATCACTATAAAAATTAAATGGTTAGTTTAAAGCTTTCAAAAAATGAACCATCTGGGTTATGATTTCACTTGTGGAGTCTACTAAACTTTAGAGAAAAATAATTACATAAACTTTTGCTGAAAACAGAAAAAATGCTTCCAAATTATCTGAGTCCAGAGTTTCCCTGATACTCAAATCAGGCTGTGACATTACTTTAAAAAAAAAAAAAAGGCATTTGAACGCTAGAAAAACGTTCATTTTTCATAAATCAAGCTACAATACAATATCACCTCACACTTGTTATTGATAGGATGGCTGTTATCCAAAAGAAAAGATAGTGGCGTTGGCAAGGGTGCTGAAAAGGCCTAATACTTCCACACTGTTGGGAGATGTGTAAACTGTAAATTTGCACAGCCGTGATGGAAACCCGTATCGACTTTCTTCAACATATGCAAACAATAGACCCACCATGTGATCTAGCAATCTGTCCTCTGGGTATACATCCAAAAGAAATAAAATCAGTGTCTCAAAGATCTATCTGCACTTCCATTTTTACTAGCATTATTCACGATAGCCAAGATATGGAACCAATCAAAGCGTCATCAATGGATGAGTGAGCAACAAAAAATTATGAGACATATGTACATATAAAGCAGTGGACTATCATTTAACCTTAAAAAAAGAAAATTTGGACAACAACACGGATAAACCTAGAGGACATTATGCTATGTGAAATAAGACAGATGCAGAAAGAAAAAGGCATAATTTCACTTACATGTAGAACCTAGAAAGAGATTGGATGTATAAAAGCAGAGAGAAGGGTACTTACCAGACTGGGCTGGAGGTACGAGTGTGAATGTGGAGATGTTGGTGAAAAGGTATATTTACATTTTTGCTCTGGGCCCCAAGTTATGTGGGGTTTTTTTTGGTTCCTAAGTGCACTAAATCCATAGAATATTATTTGCTCATGTTGAGTACATTTTCTTTTCCTTTTACAGGTATTTTTAAGCTGCTTAGCTGCCTCAACATTGCTAATGTGTTCTAGCTAATATTCTCTTTCAGATTAATTACTCTGAATGAATTACATAGGCTTATAAGATAAACAAGTTTAATGATTTGTAAACTTCGTCCAGACTGCTGTGTGCTTTACTGTTTCCAACTGAATCCATCGCTGTTTTATTTGTTTTTGTTTTCATCACATTTGTGAACACTTCTTCTCTGTGAACAGAGGCGTTTTAAGCCCGTCAGCCTGCAGTCAAGGTTACTTAATTCCCAATTTAAATATGAGCTTGCAGAAGAGTAGTGCTGGTTCTCCAGGTGCCATTCCAGCACCGGTTCCTTGGCAACCAAGATGGATTTGTCTCTGAAGTATGTGAGACAAGATACTAGAGAGAATAAATACTGCCTTAATACTGCCTATCTCTGCCCTGAAGGAGAGGCTGGTTGTGTGCTTACTAATGGTATCCCAGGCCTCTGTGGAACTTGAAACCTAGCACCATTGTTCCTTCAAACTAGAAGAAAATTTGTTACAGGTTGGACCAGCAGCCTACCTGTTATAGGATACCAGAGAGAAACGTTATGTCGAGGGTTCCACAACCAAACTTCCAATCCTGAATTCTGATGAATTACTTTAAAAAAAAATAATTATTAAATTTTATATATTTCATTTTAAAAATGTAAATTCAACCAGAGAGAGACAGAGAGAAAGCAAAAAAGCAAGCTGCCAGGTCCGGGACTTGAACCACAGTGGACCATGTGGGATTCCAAAGCCTTAACCACCATGCCATCTGCTGGCCCCCATACTATTTTTTTAAGTTTATTTTTTCCTGTCTTTCACACGAGAGAGAGAGACAAGAGAAACACTCTCAACAAAATTTCATGCCACGATCCACCCTCAGCCTTCCAGCTAGATAGCATCGTGGGTGCCAGTGGGCACACCCAGCATGTTTAGGTAGACCCAGGATCCAACCCCCCTTACTTTCCCATATGATTCCAGCATTGGGTAGTGGCGCCCCGCTTCCTGTGCCATCATGACTAGAGATACTGTTGTTATTTTATGAGAAGAGGAGAGATGTTCTACCATATGGTATGGGGATACTATCTCTGAGTGTAAGCTATATCATTGGAGAAGGAAGAGAGGTGTGAGAAGAGGAGAGATGTTCTACCATATGGTAACCTCCATAATTTTATATTCACTCCAACTCAAGCAGCTCAATAAACCTATGATGGAAAAAAAACTATAAAAGGGAATTTTCAGGAAAGCACCCTGGCTGCTCTCCTTCCATCCAGGCTGATGCTCTAAACTCTCTCTATTCTGAAATTCTAGAGTTTGCCCTGAGGAGACGGTTGAGGGAAGTGATGGAGACAGATGGTGCTATTCCCAGAGGGAGGACAAGGTTCCTGGTGTTCTGTGATGTGGACGATTATGGGGTCAGGTAAAGAGGAGAAAATTTGCTCCAGCATGGTGCCCTTCTGACAGTCCAGTGGAAATGGAGATCTCTATAGGATCCAACGTGTCCAACGTTGGTTGGACTTTCTCCCAGACCTGACCTGGCAGTCTGCTTACAATGATCTGTATTCTCCAAGAACAGAACTCTTACTCTGTTCTCTGCACTAGATGACTAAGTTCAGATTTTTAGCTGAAAGATGTCAGTGCTTTCCTTTGACTGTATATCTTACATAATTTATTATTTTTTTCTTTTTTTGGAGAACATAATTTATTTTTAACAAATCTCTCAAATCATCTCTTATTATCTTACTAAGCTTTGATTTATGATATAAGATATACGACAATATCTTTTACTCAGCTTCCTAAACTGACTATCAGGTCTTTTTTATGCTAATATGTTTAAAGCTCAGTTTTTGAATAGAGAAAATTTATTAGACATTCTCTAAACAGATGCAATGATTTTCCTACAAAAAGTTAAAACCGTGGGCCTGTATCCACCTTCAGTATTCTGCCCCAGGTAAGGCAGTAGCTCCTCTGGTCAATTGTGGTTAAGTACCTGCATACACACATTTGGGTTCTGTCCTGTCTTGCCAGCAGGACTGCCATAAGAGAGAACAAGGTGCCTTCAGCACAGCCTTGCTGCAAGGATTGTTGTATAGGCTCTCTGAGGTACAGCTCTTGTCCAATGTTGAGGCTGGATAGAAAAGTCCGTCTAAATGTAGAATTCAGTGAGCTCTCACATAAGCAACATCCTCCAATTTAGAATAAATCTATCTTTATAATGTACATATTCATGTATAATCCAATAATGTAAGTTCTATTTTGACCACCATTTTCAATTAAAATAAGTCCAACTTGTTCAGAGCTTGAGAGGATGGGCAAGTAGTAGGAGCCTATGGGACAGCCCGATGTGTGTTTTCAGTTAATATCATCAGTTGAATCCCACACACTCATATGACACACTTCAATGGTTTATTTCTGAGTCAAAGATAATTTGATCTCCAACTGCTCATGTTTTTTCAAAACTATTTAACCTGAAGTATAATTTACATACCTTCCAATAAACTCCAAAGGATGTTTTAAAGCATAATTCATGTTTGAAGTTGGGGACTAGCAGATGGTGTAGTGATTACATTGCTAAGTTTCCACATGGCCAACTATGGTTCAAGTCCTGGACCCGGTGGCTTAGAAAACACTTTGAGTGCACATGCATATGTGCCCAAGATCCCAGGAGGAGAATGGAAGAGAAGGTATTGCAGCATAGCCATCCCCCTGGAGAGTAATTACTCACTTTTCTTCTTACTATCTCACTGTCTCTGTCTTTCTCTGTTTCCAAAGAGCACAAGTGCTCTATGGAAAACAAAACAAAACAAAACAAAAACTAAAAACTCTTAAAAATATTTGAAGGTGAAGCATGGGATAGTGATTACTTCTGTACAATTTCATTATGGAAGGTGCATACCCAGAAGTCTTGTCTTTAGATCCTTCTTGCTTTCAGGGATTCTAGTAGAGAACTTCAATGAAGGACCTACTATCTGTAGACTGGCCATCCCTGGATTTAAGTGTGTGAGTTATCCCTGCTAGGAGGTGCTGCCACATGAAACTTGTCATTATTGACTTTCATTCATCCCAGCATTTCAGAATCAATGTAGGTCTCATCTAAATGCAAAATAGGTGATAGTGTCACAGATTGGTAGAACAAAAATAAAGGAAACAATGACCTTAGGAAAGAATAGGTCATGACAGAAAGCTTTTAATAAATTGTAGAGTCTTGGCAGTACCTTTATTATCAGGATCGACTAGGCACTTGGTGCTACACAGTTATGTTGTTTTTACTCAGAAAGTGTAGCTACAATTTGTTCCCTAT
Source organism: Tupaia belangeri chinensis (assembly GCF_000334495.1). NCBI lineage: Eukaryota > Metazoa > Chordata > Mammalia > Scandentia > Tupaiidae > Tupaia > Tupaia belangeri. The sequence continues at coordinate 4,324,142 of NW_006159558.1, read as the reverse complement.
GTTTGGGGGACTTCTAGATGTAGAAAAACTCATCTCTAAAACTGAAATAAGTAAAAACCTCTTTTTGTTGAAGGAATCATTCAATGGTAGGAAAAAAAAAAAACATTCCCTGAATTTCATTATTTATGCTAATAAAAATAGACCATCTTTAAGTTAGTCAGGAATACAAAGTGCCACTTAAAAATTTAGGGACCAGACCTGCAGTAGAGTAGTTAAGTCCTGCGCTTTGGAAACTAGATCTCACATGACCTAGCACAGTTTGAATGCAAAGCTCTGCAGCTTGAGGAATCCACTGTGTGTGTGTGTGTGTGTGTGTGTGATGATCATGATGACAAGGAGAAATGGAAGGAAAAAAAGGATTGTGGAATGGCCATGACTAATTAAGGTGTGGTTTTATTATCTCTCTTTCTTTCTCCCTCATGAGCATACAAACCCTCTGGCAATAGTAAATGAAGAAAAGAAATTAAAATAAAGCAAAAATCTATAGTGTTGCTATATTCGTTTTCTGTTGAGATGTAATCCATTACCACAAAACTTACCATAGTATACCTGGATCCTCTATGCTGGGTCTCACCAAGCTGCAATTACGGTATGTCTGGGCTGCATTCTTCTCTGTTGGCTTGATTAAGGAAGAACCCTTGTCAATCTTGTTCATGTTGCCAGAATTCACCTCTTTGGACTGTATGACAGGATCCTGTCTTCCGCTGGTTATTGGCTGGGGGTTGCCCTCAGTTCCCAGAGGTCACTCACAGTTCCGGCCATCTGGCTCTTTCTGTGGGCAGCCACGACATAGCAGTTTACTTCTTTTGGGCCAGCAAGAGAGCTTCTATTTTCTCATAAAAGATCTTAGTTCTTTATTTAAGAACTTTTACCTGACTAAGTAAGGCCCACTCAAGAAAATCTCTTTTTGTCTAATTAAAAAAAAATCAGTTTATGAAATGCATCTGTAAAATCCCATTACTTTTGCCTTAAAATGTAATTTAATGAAGTTAGTGAAATCTATTCTTTTTTTATTTCCCAAATAATCTAACAGAATCAAAGGCATGGCAGCCTACCTACCACATAATAAATCAAAATGCTTAAAATCTGAATGGATAGAACTTAAAACCACTTTGCTGAAACATCAACCTGGTCAGAAAAAAAAAAAAAAAAAGACGTGTAAAATTTTGTTACTTCTAGTCTGTATATGAACAAATAGGTCAACAAAAGAAAAAAAATAACTTTGATTAACTAGTGTTAATTGAAAAAAATAGGTTTGCTAAATATGTTAATTCATTATTTTAACATAAGCCTCACCTTTCATTTTAAAGGTCTCCATAGAATTTAGTGATTTTATCTTTCAGCCCTATGCTAGTTTTGTTTCTTTCCTCTTGCCAGCATGTGTAAAAAGGGAGCCCAACTCCAAGTGCAAATAATGTGGTATTCCTTTGTAACTCAAGTCTTGAAATGTTCTGTAGTGTTAAGCAAAGTCTCCTCTTGCTTGATACTAAATAAACTTTTGAAAGAAAACAAAACAAAACAGAGTTCTTACTCTGTTGGTAAGAACTAAGTCATAGCTTCTGCCACACTTACTGCCAGGGGATCACCCAGGACATGAATTCTGAAGATTCGGGGGGGAGAGTATGCTGCCACATTCTTAACAGTTCACCATATTTGCTATACTTTTTAATGTGGCTATTTGAACGGATTTTAGAAAAGGAAATTAAAATCCTCTAAGTTCATCTCAGTGAAATACAGATTTGATTCTAGGAATTTTACTGATTCCCTGGACAAATATCTGAAATTTTCTTGGAGTAGTGAAAGTATCCCTGAAGGAAGTCACATTTTATTCTAACCAGTGCTCACCAAACCACATTGTAATTTATATTTAGCTCTCAGGAGTGAACATTTCCATCACAAAAGGGTGTTTGTAAAAGGTACTAATACCACCAGCTCTAACTCTTTTATCAGTTATTAAATTGTCTTCCTGACTTCTCTCCATCCTAAGATTTTTCATGCTAGATCCACTGGGGAAGGGAATTGTTTTCCATAGAAATCTATATGGATTTTTTCCTGGGCCAGTTCTGCCTGCAGAGGTGGGTCTCTTCTTCGGCATCTATCTGTAGTACTCCCTTGTGCCTGGCATGAAATTTATGGTTGTTCTGTCAATACCAGTCCAGAACCCATATTCTTCTGCTGTTGTAATGGTCGCCCAACATGGGCTTTTCATAACTTGGTTTAAGATCAGCATGGACAGGTAGAATTGAATAGAATTGTTTATTTTCTCAGAATAAGATGGGATAGTTTTATTTCTAGGACCTGGAAATCAGACAGCTTTTTTTTTTTTCCTTGAGAGAGATTTTTGCTATAGGGTATATGCACTCACTGGAGAAACAGAGAGACAGAAAGTAGGAAATCACCCCTCCCCCAACCTGGGAGAGATGGCCACACTGTAATTCCTTCTCCTCCATTTTCCTCTCTGGATTTTGGGCACACATGCATATGTGCTTGGTGTGAGTTTTAAGCCGCCAGAACTGGGACTTAAACCATGGTCGATTACGTGGGAGTCCAGTGACATAAACATAACGTCATCTACTGCTCTTGGAAATCAAACTTTGATCTGTCCACACAAAATAATAGTCTTGGTAGTAGAAACAGGATACCTAATATCTAGTAGTCAGATTAGTTTTCCACTGAACTGAATGCAAAAGGTCAATTTTTACCTCTGTGATTATGTTTTTCTCCTCTATGTTTTATGACATTTCCACTTTTTAGAGTTAATGATTAAAAATAACAAAAGAACTGCAAAGGTAAAACCATTGTAGTTCATTTGCTAAGAGTGGGCAAGGAAGTTTTCCTCTCTAAGCCTTCATTTTTCCAATTGTAGAAGGGAATATATCACTTATTATTTAAAGAAATATTCTGTACACATTACTATTTATTTATAAATGTTTATTATTTATTACTAATTGTCACTTATTTTCATTATTACTGGGTAAAATAGTAGTCTACATGATTATAGCAAAAATAAATGAGGTAATACATGCAATATGCTCAGTGTCAGGAAGTGCACATAAAAGATAAAGTTAGTAGATATTACCTTTGAATGAGAAAATTAGTTTTGGGCTAATTACTATCAAATTCAGCCTTTAACATAAAAGTTTCTGGATAGTTACCTTGATTAATTTTCCCGCAGAGAACTACTTCTAAAATAGTTCTACCAATTTCCAAAAGATCAATCATCCTTTGTGGTCAACTTTGCATCTTGTTCATTTTGTTTATATTGTGGCATGTTCAAAGCTCTCTAGGAATTCCAGAGTTATAAACTCTTGCTAACATTGAAGAATTTTGGTTTTTGTACTGGCAGAGTTTATAACCAAGAACTTTAATATTATCTATCTTTAGATGTTCTCAGCAAATAATGTGTCCTATACACACACGAAGTACAAATGTTTTTATAAGTGCTGAGGACCTGAACAAAACTTACATTTTCCTCTATATTCTGACTCCCATAGGGGTCTTTTCCAATTGGAAATAATGATCATCTTCTTGAGTTAAAAACAACAGGGTAAAATCTTTGCACTCTGGCACCTCCTTCTACTTACACCTTGAGCACGAACATGGTGGGAACCATAATCAGAGCTTTGGGTCTGGATTAGGGACTCTGGGACAGAAAGCCTTGGTCCTGACCCCAACTAGGTAGGTCTCAATCAAATCTCCTTCTCATTTCGCTGGATACAAGGTCCCACCTGAATTCAGTTTGATTCAGACAGTAATTGGGATTTCAGAGCTCGTGGGGAACAAAGTCCAGCCCGGTACCGTGCTAGTACAAATTCACAGGATTACATTATTGCAAAACTTTTACAAAGGACTTTTTAGTGACAATTGGTAAGCATTTCTTAAATCCTGTAGAACTCATTAACTGCTGTATTGGAGAAGTCTGCTATTTTGAAAATATGTTAACAGTCACTGCAATATTCTGAGCCAATTCCAGTGGAGGTTGCCATCTCTGCACCACTGAGGAACCAGGCACTTCCTGATGCTGTCGGTAACAAACGTGTCCTGCCATTCTCAACTGCAGCCTTGCTTATTCTATATAAATAGGGCTTTTCTGGACATTTTCTCTCCTAAATAATACAAAATTTTAAGAGTCCAAACGTGTCCTGCCATTCTCAACTGCAGCCTTGCTTATTCTATATAAATAGGGCTTTTCTGGACATTCCCTCTCCTAAATAAAACAAAATTTTAAGAGTCAAGTAAAGAAAATCTATAGAGAAATAAAGGAAGTATTGCAATTTATAGTAAGGGGAAATGTATATACTTTTTCTAGTCCCATCAATTATTTTGCTTTCTTTTTCTAAGCTCTTAAGGTTTCAGCCATCTTCTTGGTGATATTCATGGTGCTGCTGTAGGTAGTCAGACAGTTTTGATCAGGTAGTCCCCATGTACAAACAAGGGGACATGTAACATATCAGTCACTGTTACCAAAGGTCACAACTAGACCCCCTGGCACCAGGAGAGGAGAGGCTATCTACTCGTATTGTTTCAACAGTCTGTCATTAAAGGACCTAGAGGTTACTGTCTCCCTGCCTGCACTTCCACATGCACACAGGCACTCTCCAGGGTACTTGGTCAACATCCCACTTCCCACTTATGGTAATAGGCTGATAGCTGCAAAAATCGTCCCTGTGCCCATGCTCACACCTTCCAAGTCCACACTGGGCACGCATGTGGGTTCCCCCATGGACGGTTCGGTTCCCTCACCTGACAGGACATACATAGGCACAATGGAAGTCCGTGGGTACAAACGGAAGAGGTGGTTGCAATGATAGACCTTCCCTCCTGCAGACTCACGACAAGACCCCTCAGTAAGAGAACACCTCACCCCATTCCTGGTGCAGCTGTCATCACACAACTCACCCTCTTGAACACCTTTCAGGTGTGGAGTGTACTTTTCTATTAAAATCTTCTCTTTATATTAAAAATTTCTTTTCATACTTTTCACATGGTTATGGCTTTGTTTGCATCTCAGGGGAGGCCTCTAATCTTAGTGATCTGGACCCCCCAAAACTGGGCATTTAACACAATGCTCCCCAACTCACACCCCAGCATCGTATCACAAATAGATGCTAAAATTATTCTTTGAGACCAAGAAAAACAAAATCACAAACTGTAGTCAAACTAATGCCTAGATAAATATTACTGATCCCTGGCTTGAACCTATAATCAAGTTATTTAAAAAAAACTTTAGCCTCTCACTATACTAGTAACCAGCAGTTTAGATCCCCCAGTCTGAACACACCTGTTATAGGTCACCTATTGTCTTTGGATTTTGTTTTTTAAATTGCAAATTGAGACAAGCTTCAAAGATGTTTTGTAGTTGTATAGTTTCATAGTGGAAAAATGTACATGACCCCAGTGAGCTATTCAACACATACTTATTAAGGATAAACTACTTAAAAGGTTGAAGCAACATAAAAATGAATAAAACATAGCTCCTGGCTTCTAAAGCTTGTAGCAGAGTGGTCTCTGTTGCGACTTATCATTGGAAACCATAGTTATTTTCTCAACTACTGCTCTTAGAATAAATTACTGTTTCCAACTCATTGTTACATAGATGAAATAAATTACTGTTTTGGCTTGCTTTGCCTAGGTTTGCCTATATCCACATTAATAAGTGCCATTTAAGGATGCTATTAATGTAAAATACCAGGCAACATAACCAGATAAGACATTATATTTTAGTGACTGCAAAATCTAAGATTTAGCATATTCCCTCTATTGCTGGAGGACTAATAAATAACCAAAGGGAATTTCTACCTGGAAGACTACATGCTGGAGTAGGAAAACAAGGAAGATCAACCATAAACGAGAAAGATAAACCATAAAGCAATGAATAAAATTTCATGCACAATATGATTTCACAAGGGAAATCTGCTCCACCGTGGGAAAGAAGGCCCAATTACACAAGCCAAACACACACCAAGGAGGAGAACTCCAAATTTGAGAAGTGGACCATAGCATATAGTGAATAGTCTTGCATGAATTTGTATTCTCTCCTTTCCCCTCTCCTATAGGCTGTTTCAGAAATGCCACAGTTTTCATACTGGTAGAGCTGAAGCCATTTTCAGAAGCAGATAAATTCTATTTCCTATACACTGCAAATTCATGCTGCTCACCTGCCCACTCAGGGTTTGGAGTACATTATGGTTTGGGAAATAGTTTGGACCCCAAAGTTTTGTTTTGGAATATGATACCAGGAGGCTGTGAGGCCTGGTGAATGGTAATTGGAACATGGTATCCACATCATGAAGGCGAGACTGTCATAGATAGTTTAACAATGTGCCTTGAGACCCAGTGTGTTCTAGCTCTCATGAGAAGTGAGTAGTTTTCACAAAAATTGGTTACTATAAAAGACAGAGCTGCCTACAGCTCCTGCTCTCACTACACACACCTGCCATCTTCTGTGCTTTCATCAGTGATCTCGTAGGCCAGCCCGATGACAGGCCTGTTTGCCTCTGGACTTTCCAGCCACCAGAACCGTGAGTCGACAGGACTCTCTTTCTTTATAAATCACCTAGCCTCAGGTGTTTCTGTTAGCACAACAAAAATGTGCTAAGATAGAGAGGGGCTGGAGGGGATATTCAGTACTACGTGAAATGTTACAATGTAAATTACTGCTAATGATAATTCCATTTCTTTCTTTTTTTAATCTAAATTTATTTATTTACATTCATTCACTATACATCATTACAACATACAAAATAAAATTTCCCATCTAGAATACACTGTATTTTGGCTCAATCAAGCACATCAACATACGTGTTATCATCAACAAATAATTTTCCATTTCTTGTTTCCTGTATATTTTGTTATTTTTGCCATCCTTGATTCCCTCTCTCTCACCGTCTGCCATCTCCCACCCTCCTCCCACAGTCTCTGGTATCCATGGTTGCCTTCTATGCCTTTCCCTCCATTTTATTTATCCACTAATGAACTTAATTAATCTAAATATTTCCAATAGCAAGCGCAGCTGATATGTACATATCCATGAACACAAGTCTGACTTTAGGCATAAACCTCAGTGAGTAGAATCAACATACTATAAAGTAGCACCTAGCTGGGACTATATAGCTTACTCCAGTCATTAAATATGCAGTTTTTTTTAATTTCAAGAAAAACAGTTTTCGTGTTTTTTTTTCCTCCTGAAACTTTAAAAACAATTAATTAATTTACATTTATCTCCTAATCATCATCACAGCATACACAATGTGGGTTCCCATCCCAAATATACTGCATAGTGGCTTAATCATGTATGTTATCATCAATAATTTTCCATTTCTAGTTTCATATATATGTATATGCATATTTACCCCTATGTCTGACCCTCTGCCCTTTCCCACCCTCTTCTCACACTATCTCTGGTGTCTACAGCTGTCTTCCATTCCTTTTCCCCCCACATCTTATTCATCACACAAAATAAAACAGATGGAACCAGCAGATGGTATAATGATTATGTAACTGAACTCCCATGTTGTCAGTTGCAGTTTGAGTCCCGGACCCAGCAACTGAACTCATGCTGGGCAATGTGCATGTGTGCCCAAAATCCTGAGAGGAGAATGGAGAAGAAGGGATTGCCACATTGCCATCCTCCTGAGGGATGATTTCTTGCTCTCTGTCTCTTTCTGTCTCTCTGGCAAGCATACAAGCCCCATAGCAAAAATCTCTCTCTAAAAAAAATAGAATACAATACAATAAAATAAAGTAAAACTGATAATAGACAATTATATACTTGTTCTTTTGAGGAAAAAGTCTAAACATCGCCTTGGCTGTTAATGACTTAAGAACAAAACAGAAGAGCAATGAGATCAATTTCATGCTGAGATTTTTCAATGTTAAGATGAATGATTGCATTTAATATTTTGTGAACACAATTGTTCATAAACTAACACTTGTAAACATGACTTGTTCTATATCTTGCATTTTGTTTTTTCTCTATATCTGTCCAATTCTTCTGAGATACTACTGAGAAATCAGAATCCATTCATCTCTTATATAAGGAGGACAGTTTACCTATATTCTCTAAGGCTGCCAAAGCAGTGTAAACTCCCAACCAAGGGAATAATATTGGTCGGGATGGTTAAGGATTAACATTGATATTATTGGGACCAGCAGTTGGCGTAATGGCTATGTTGCTGGACACCCATGACCATTGTTTGAGTCCCAGGCCCAGGGGATTAAACTCACTCCAGGTGCGTGTGCGTGCATGCCCAAGATCCCAAGAGGAGAAAGGAAGTGAAGGGATGGCAACATGGCCGTCCCCCCTGGGTGGTGATTTCTTGCTTTCTATCTCTCTGTCTCTCTCTGTCTTTCTGGTGAGTGCACACGCCCTATGGCAAAAATCTCTCCAAAAAAATAAATGATATTATTAATGATAATTGTGAATTATATTGATTTCACAAGATCTTGCTATAATGCAAGCAGTATTTTTTTACAACGTTAAGATCATAGAAGATGTTAAGTAGGTGTCTTTATACTTTGCTGTTGTGCATGATTTTCTCTATTAAGGGGAAGCATAAATTAGCTTTAAGCCTGCTTTCCTGGCAGAGCCATCCTTAGCGTTTTGCAGAAGAGGGTGTTTAGTGAATCCATGTTGAAGTTCACATGCGTCAACAAACCCCTGCTTCTTCATAGATCATGCAGTCTCACGTATTTCTGTTAACAACACAAAAAGCAATTAAGACAGAGAGCAACTGGAGGGAGGAAAGAGTATGTGAAATGTTTACAATCTCAGTTTCTACAAAGCATTTTTCCATTTCTTAAAAAACAAAACTGATAATACTTAATTATATTTGTTCTTTTGAGAAATAACTCTAGGCATTGCATTGGTTGTTAATGACATAACAACACAGATATTTGATACAATCAACTCCATGTGAGATTTTTGCAGCATGGGTGTGCACTTCATCTTCACAATATTAGTTAGTGGACAAAAAATATCACCCTTCTTTTTATTGGTCGAACAATGTAATTTGGAAATTTATAAAATTTAAATAAAGAAGTTGAAATAACAATAAATAATTTAAAGGCTGAAAGATACAATTATATGCAATCTGGAAATAATCCAGTAATTTTTGTTAAGAGTTTTTTGTCTTGGAGAATGAACCTACTTCTCAGTTCAAATATATGCTTTCCTTTCTTAATGTAATTTTTAAAATGTAGATTTGAATTTATGGAACATTTGTGAAGATAGTACACAGGGTTTCTATATGATCATACCCATCTCTTCTATTATTAGCATTTTACATGTTAGGAAGGAATTGTTATAATTCATAGACCAATATTGATTGCTTTGTTAACTGAAGTCTATATAGTGTTTGGGAATTCTTTGTTTTTTAACTAGTGCCCTTTTCTGCTTCAAAATTCCATCCAGAAAACCACGTTCCATTTAGTCACTTCTCAGGCTACCATTTGCTGTGACAGCATCTCAGCCGTTCTCATGACGCTCTGTCAGGATTCTGTCCCATCGCCATGTCTTACCATCATGGATGTTAATCTGGATCAACTGACTGGTCGTGCTCACCTGCAGAGATAGTTTCCTGTACTGCGAAGTCGGCTGCATCCCCTTTGCATACAGTACTCTTCGGATGGAAGTCACTATTTAAAGCCCACATTTAAGGAATGTAGCGTTACGTGCCACCTCCTTGAGGTTGAAGTATCTGCGCACAATATTTGGAATTTACTGCCCAGAAGTTTGCCTCTTCTCCAATGTTATTTTTTTATATAATCATGAATTTATGTCAGTACAAATTCACTGGTATTTAATTTATACTTTGGGTTTTAATACAATACTTTTTAAAAATTCATTTTGTCGCTTAATTGTTCCAGCCTTAGTCGGTGGGAGCTCTTTCAGTTGCCCCTATGTCTCTTTGAAATTAGGACTTAAAAGCCTTACTATTTCAGAAACACATTTCCTAAGGCTAGAACAGTCATACATAGTGGTTCCTCTGATGGACCAGAGCAAAGTCAATTGAAAACATTCTGGGAACCAGCAGTTAGCGTAATAGCTATGTCTCTGGACTCCCACGTAGTTGACCGCAGTTCGTGTCCCAGACCCGGTGGCTTAAAACTCACACCGGGTGCGTGTGCGTGCATGCCCAAGATCCTGAGAGGAGAATGGAGGAGAAGGGATTGTGGCGTGACCATTCCCCCTGGTGGTGATTTCTCGCTTTCTGTCTCTCTGTCTCTCTCTGTCTGGCGAGTGCATGCGCCCTATAGCAAAAAAAAAAAAAAACCTCTCAAAAAAGAAAGCATTCTGGAAAGGACTTACCATTCTATAAAAAAAAAAAACCTCTCAAAAAAGAAAACATTCTGGAAAGGACTTACCATTCTAGGTGACATTAAGAACATTTGTGATACATGGGGAACTAAAAATATCAGTATTAACAGGAGTTTAGAAGAATTTTATTTGACCTCTCTTGATGACATGAGGGGTTCAACACTTCAGTGGAGAAAGTAAATGAAAATACAGTGGAAATAGTGAGAGACCTAGAGTTAAAACAATGAAGTCCAGCACAAGCATGTGACGTGGTAGTTAAAGCACTGAATCCCATGTGGCTGACCAAGTGGATTGAATTCCGGACCTGGTAGCTTGAAAAACAGGCCAGGCACATGTGCAGGCACGCCCACAATCCCGAGAGCAGAGTGGAAGAAAAGGAATTGTGGTGTGGACATCCCCCAGGGAGAGGGAGCATGATTTTTCACTATCCCTCTCTTTCTCCTTTCTCTCTAGCAAGTACAGGCACACTATAGCAAAACAAAACAAAACAAAACAAAACACAAAACAAAACAAACGAGTTTTTAAAAAAAAGGAAGAACAAAACACAAAACAAAACAAACGAGTTTTTTTTAAAAAGGAAAGAAAAAGTGAAATATTACCAAAGATATTACTTAATTGCTCCAATCACATGAAAATTTAACAATTGAGGAATTATTCCCTATGAATAATTAAAGAAAATGGTTTATTGACATGAAATCTACTCCTGAAGACACTGTCTACCTGTAAAATGACAACAAATGATTGAAAGTATTCATAAACTTAGTTGAAACTATGGCAATGTTTGAGAGAACTGACTCTAATTTTGAAGTAAGTCCTACACTGGGTAAAACACTGTCAGACAACGTGGTATGTTGCAGAGAAATCTTCTGTGAAAGGAAGAGTTAATCAGTCCAGCAAACTTTATTGATACCTTATTTTCAAAATTTTCATGGCCACCCAACCTTCAGTAACCATGATCTCAATCAGTCAGCTGTCATTAACACTGAGGCAAGACCGTCCACCAGTGAGAAGGTTGCGACTTGTTGAAGACTCAGATGTTGTTAGAATATTTGGGTGATTGTTTGTACTGTTTTAACAATAATGTAATTAAAAAATTAAGTATGTACAATGCTTTATTTAGACATAACACAATTGTGCACTTAACAGAATATTTAATAGCCTAAGCTTATCTTTATTATGTACTGAAAAAACAAAACCTGCATGATTTGCTTTATTGCAATATTTGCTTTATTGCAGTGGTCTACAACCAAACCTGTGGTATTATCAAGGTAAAGGTAAAGGACTATCTCACTGTTATTTTTCTCTCTGTCTTTTCTTTTAGAGTTCATATGTGTGTGAGAGATGAGAGAAAGAGGAGCATCTTCCACATGGCTCAGCCACACTGTGCTCTCTTTCTCCCTGTGCTGCAGTTGGCCAGATCCTGGACAAGTGTGTGTGCACCTGTTGTGCCTTCAGGCTGGTACTGGAACTATGGCCAGCATGTGGCTTCCACCTCAGCAGTCTGGTAAGTGACTGGCTGTGCCTTATAGGTTGAGCGTCATCACTGTTTTAACTCACATTTCCCTAATTACAAATGATGTTGAACTTCTCTGTGTATGCTTATTTAACATCTGTATATTGTCATTAGTAAGGTGTTGGTTCATGTCTTTACTATGTTTAATGATGTCAATCTTTCTCATTGTTGAATTTTCAAAGTTATTTGTAGATTTGCAGCTCAGGTATCTGTTTTGTGAGCATTTGTTTTACATATATCTATTTTAAATCTTATCTCACAATCTGTAGGCTTATCCTTGTAGTTTTTGAACTTTTTTTTAGATTTTATTTCATTTTTTAATTTATTTATCTCATTATTATCATTATTTATACATTCAATCACTGTACATCATTTGCATCATAGAGAGACTTTAACCCAGCATGATATACACTTCAGTCTAGCTCAGTTGAGAATACCATACACATCATCATCAACAGGTGGTAAAAAGTATCCTATCCCACAGATTTCTTACCTCTCTTTATTTTCCCCCCAAATTTCCTTTCCTATGCTCTTCTTCTCTCCCACTCTCCTTCCACTTTGAAGATATTTTTGCTGAACAGATAGTGTTGATTTTAATGATATCCATCTTACCAAATTTATCATTCATAGTTAGGGTTCTGGTGTCATAGATAAAAACTACTCACCAAGACTAAAGTGACCTAGATTTCCTCCTGCAATTAGAAGTCCTGTAGTTTTATGCTTTTTGATTTTCGATTCATTATGAATTAAATGTTGTGTAATGTGGAAGGTCTGAATCTAGTTCATTTCTTTGCATATATCTGTCAAGAAATTCTCTTTTCTCCTTTGAATTGCCTTTGCAACTTTATCAAAAATCAGTTGACTACATTTGTATAGAGCTATTTATGAGAGCTCTATTTTATTCTTTTGATTTATATGTTTTTTTTTTCCAGTACCATACTATCTTAACTGCCATCTCTATATGTCAAGTCTTAAAACTGGATGTTTTGAGTCCTCCAACATTTTCAGTATCCTGTTTGTTGTGACCTCTAGATTTTCACCTCAACATATATTTTAGAATGAGTTTGTCAAATTGTACAAAATAGCTTGCTAGAAGTTTGATTTGGATCCTACTGAATCCACAGTTCAAATAGAAAATAATATACATCTCAACACTGTAAAATATGTTACCTGAAAACATGAAATATATCTAATTTAGATCTTCTTTTATCTCTTTAGTGTTTTCTAGTTTTCAACACATAGATTTTGCATTTATTCTGTCACAATTACACCTAAGTATTTTTTGCAAACTTGTAAGGAATATTGCTTTTTAAAATATTAGAATAGGGACCAGTGGATAGTGTAATGGTTATGTTGCTGAACTCCCATGTAGTCAACCATAGTTTGAGTCCTGGACCTTGCGACTTAAAATTCATGCATGTTCATGAGTACCCAAAAGCCCAAGGTGGGAATGGAGGAGAATTGCGACTTGGCCATTGCCCTCAAGGAGTGATTTCTTGCTTTCTGTCTCTTTGCCCTTAGGGAGTCATTTTTTGCTTTCTGTCTCTTTGTCTCTTTCTGCCTCTCTGGCAAGCACACTCACCCTATAGCAAAAATCTTCCTAAAAAAATTAAATAATAATAATTATTTAGTAATGGAAATCAATTGGCTTTTGCATATTAAATCCATATCCCATGAACTTTCTAACATTGCTGTGTCTCTATCTCAAAGGAGGTGCCTTGTTTCTCACTGTTAAGTACAATTTTCTGTGTTTGTTTTTTTGTAGTAACTCTTTGTCAAATTGAAGAAGCTCTCCTTTCTCCGGGTGTGCTGACAGTTTTTATCACATATAGACACGACATTTGTTATATGCTTTTACTGTTTCATCTGAATTTTATATTTTTAGAAATTCGTCTACCCTCTTTTGGTGTCTTTATATTATTCTATTAGAGTAATGCTAGAGTTACCAAATCAGGGGGTGTTTCCTCTGTGTTTTTTTTTCTTCTTCTTCTTATTTTTTTTTTTTTAGAAATTGTGTAAAGAATTTTTTTTCTTCTTCTTCTTCTTTTTTTTTTAGAAATTATGCAAAGATTATATTGTGTAACCTATTGCAAAGGCAAAAGTGCTCCTCTGGGGTACTTTTCTTGAATCTTTGAATGGGACACATTATTAGATTTGTTCTTGGAGCAGTTTCTCTTTTAACAGAAAAGGATCTTTCTTGGTTCTCATGATTTTCTGAAAGAATTTAAGGTTACTGGAAGAAAAGAAACATCACATTCTTGTAGGTTCTAGGTAAATATTTGTTTCAGAAAAAAACTCAGACAGATTAGTTTTATCTCCTGTCTGTAGTTTGGCAGAGAAAATAGAAAGCCAGAATTTCTTCCCAGCCGTTGATTTCCTGGCTGAGAGGCAGCAGTGGACACAGATCACGGCATCTTCTCAAGTCAGAATGGGATGAACTGTCGACCTGATTTGTCCAATCCAGCCTCATTGTGTCTATTTCCGACCAACTTGTCCAGTTTAGCATTTGTCCTGGATTTGCCACTCTTTCAAAAATGTGGTGAAGAAGAGTCTGAGAATAACTTGTGATGCTAGGTCCAACTCCCACTTTGCACGCCCAGCTTCTTTTCTCTTTGTTTTCACTTGGCCATGTAGATTATAAGCCTATATGTCCTACAGTGATCCTAAACCTCTTGTAAATAATGTTTTATGTTAAAAGTCAACTGGAAATGAATGGTGGGTAAAAGAACAGAAAAGTTTTTAAAGCGTCTAATGAATCTCAGTACTTGCACACAGAAAGGATTTATCACTACTAAAACAAGGGAGAAACTCAAATTTAGAATAGGAATTCAAGTGTACATAGTTTAATGTTTAAATTAATCATTGCTATTTGAAATACCTCATCTTGTGAGAACGATCTTTGTTAAAGTTCCCATTTTTAATTTAATGTATGAGGGACTTCAGAAGTTCACAGGAAAATGTAATTAAAGTGCGAGTTTATTTTGGTGCACACGACATTGAAACCCTTGCATAGGCTTTTCATAACATACATTTGGCACGACAGTTTTGAAGACCCCCTCATACTCATATTTAGTGCCACCACAGGGTGGTCTTGAAGAAGTGGTGAGTTTTCAGCATCTAGATCTGAAAACAAACAAATAAAACTCTCAAAAGGAACAATAGCGACAAAGATAAATATTCTGGATTACTCAATAGCATCAGCATGGGAATATTTATACATTTCATCTAATCTAACAGTATTTTATTTTGAGAATATTCTCCAGGCAGCAGACAGTACTCTCAGATCAGCAGCTACATGAGCACTTAGAGAAATACAGTATAAGCATGATTGTCTACCAACATCAATTAAAGTTAGCAATAATTTCAAACTTATTGGCCATAAGACTCAATTAGGAAAGTTAAAATTAATATGACCATGTTCTTCTCTCTCATATGACAAGTAAGTGCTGTTTGGCCCTACTACAGTGGGGAGGAGGCAGGGAGCTGCAAATGTCACCTGAGCCACATGGGGAGAGATGGGTTTGGCTCTCAGGTTGACCTGAACACACCAGGCACCATGCACCCGTGATCCTGGCTGGGAGCAGAAGTTTGTGGCATGGTGAGCCACTGACAAGGATGTCTCCTCACCCATGAAAATCAGTCAATCAATCAATCCTCCACCCATTTCTGCTCCCTAGAGAAGAGAAGATGCCAGTCATACGTGCCTTTTCGCAGGAGCTCACTACAGTTGGGGAAAATGGAATCAAAGTGATAAGTAAAGATTCCTAAATGCAAGGAGGTATTGACTCAAACTGAGGTGAGAATAACTGCATTACGGTGAAAATTCCTTGAATAACTTTATTTCCTTCTATTTTTTCTCCAGAATGAATGGTAGAAGGGTTAAAGATGGCAGTGGTGACATTTAAAACAGGACAAGGTCTCTAGTAATGATCATATTAGAATAAACCTATTCCATCTCCTATCTCACTAAATTTAGTATTTATCAGAAGAGATAACTGATGTATCTACCCACATTCTAATGCCAGATATTTCAGTGTCACCCTTTGCGGGCCCATCTTCTTGATCCCACTGCCTTCTGACTTCACTTCCTCCACGTCCTGGCTGTGCTGCTCTCGCATTCCGCCAGCATCACCCTGGCCCACCAACCGCGCTGCTCTCCAGATCAATGCCATTTCCTCTTACCTATTCCTCCATGGACACCCAAAATAACATTAAAGAGCAAAACAACAATCAACCTGATCCATTGATCTCGCTCTCATTTATTTTTATTAAGTGATTTGTTCAGAAATAAAACCCAGCCACATTTGTATCATCTAATTAGCCCTGCTAGCGGTATCTACCAGGTGTTTCAGTGTTAGCGTCCACCACTCAGTCATTGCCTGAATGTGGCCCAGCTGTACCTGTTTCTTTGTTTTTCTGAAAATCCAGCATTACTCCCCATCTTTCCATGTCTCCTGACCTGCCTCGTACCTGCATTGTTCCCGGGCCATGTTTCCCCTAGCTCACTCCTATTCGCCCTTCATGCATTAGGTAATGTCAGTTCCTTCATTGTCCTACACTCGAATTTCTCCCAGACCATCCTGGACTCTGGTAAAAGTTACTATTTTTCTTTATGAAACTAATTATGACTCTTATTAGATCTGTAGTGTACTTATGGTTTTTGTAACTCTTTTAACTCTAAATTTAGGGAAGCGTGAGAGAGGATAAGGGGAGAGACTTTGCCAGATGTGGTGACTGAACACTTGAAGACACCTGTACTACACTGAATTATCAAGATTGTAATTTGGTAATGAAAACTCCCAGTGTTTCAAGCGATGACTGAAGCAGTGTCCACTCAGTTTTCCAGGGAGCTCCCTCCTGCCCTAGTGGTTTCATCACTCCTTGAGTCATCTTTGGCAGTCTCTCTGGATCCTGACATAAGCTGACGGGATCATGAATCTAACTCAAGTAGAAAAATGACTCTGTAGACTGAACACAAATCTATACTCCAGAAGAGGAAGATTATATTCCTTGTTTTGTTATTAATTTTCTCTCTAGTCCTGAGCAAAGCACTAAGCATTTCTATGTTCAACTTTATCCCTTCAGTAAAATGCTGACTTTGCTCCTTAGAGAATTAAAGTATGTAATCCATTTTGTATTTTTTAAAAAACGGTATTGAAATGCTAAGCAATTACTTTCTTATGATGTAATATTGATCTCAATCCAGCTATCTTATTGACTGAACAACATATTAATTATTGATGGAAATTGTCTGTGTGAGATTCAAATTCAATTAAACATTATTCTCATTATCCTCACAGTAATGTCGCATTCATCATCAGGACAGATCATGGTCAGATAATGTGAATGCTCTCCTTGGTGTCTCTGAGTGGATTACTTCACAACTGAAATCAAGCCAAAGAAGAACAGGCTTAGTTTTGTTAGGAAGTACACCACACACTTAAATGCTTCACTAGATTTCTCCTAGTATGTTATGTATATAGCAAAATGTTAAGACATTAAAGTGATTTCTTCCAATTAAACCAAGAAAAACATTGCTCAAGACTGTCCTTCTCCTCCAAATTTTTACAGAGTTTTAAGGAAGTGTCATTACTTAGCCAGTATACTGCATTCTAAGTAGATCCATCTGGTAAACTGGACCACCTGTTTTTGTTAGTACTGTCTTATGTATCCAGCTTTGTCAACAGAAGATACACTGCTAGGACGTCATTGCTGAGATAGAAGAAAGCAAGACAATCTAATGGTTCCATGGATATATAATCAAATTTATGGTAAAAATATGTTTCTGGAGTTGCTCTCTCTTATCCATCATTGCAAATGACTTATTTAAATGTGTAGAAGAATCAGATTTGTCAACTTTGACAGTATGACTTATTCACAAAAATTGTGAAGAGCCACATAGTGGCTTAATAAAAAGGAAGACTAATGATTTGGGATGATCAGGGAATGATGTGGGCTGGCTTGTGTCACAGTGAATTCCTGGTTACTGAGGATATAGGCCTGAGAGTTACTGTCAAATAGAAATACGACATGAGGTAGAAGGTTGAAAAAGTACACTTGGGGCCAGCCCCATAGCCTAGTGGTTAAAGGAAATGGATCCCACATGGCTGATATCAGTTCAAATACCAGCCACAGTAGCTTCATAAACATGCTAGACTCTTGTATGTGTGTGCCCCAAATCCTTATGGGATGGAGAAACAAAGGAGAAGTGGTAGTAGTATGACCATGCCCCATTTGGGGTGCTTTCCCTCACCCTCTCTCTGTGTTACTCTGGTGAGTGTGTGTGCCCTTTGGCAATTTAAAAATGAGAGGAGGAGGAGATCTGATAGCACCTCTATCTTCAAAGTTCCAGACGTGGGTGGTCATGGTCATAAGTTCTGCTCCCAGATAGTATTCAAGCCTAGATCCCCTCCTCTTCTGTGATGTTAGTTATTCACTAGACAGTCCTGGTAAAGGTTCTCTTATGAGGCTAGAGTCAGATATTGCTTGGAGCTGCAGTTATCTGAGGCTTTAAATGGATAAAGGGTCCAATTATAAGAAGGCTGTCTCACGTGGATGGCAAGTTGGTGCTGGCTGTTGCCCAGGAAACCCAGTTCCTCTCAATGTGAACCTCACTGAAATATCTGAGTGTTCTTGTGACATGGTGCTTACCCCAGGGAAAATAATTCCAAGACCAAGGCAGAAGCCATAAGGCTGTTAATAACTCAGTCTCAAAAGTCACATATCACCACTTAAATAAAAGTGGGAGGAACCTGCACAAGGCCGTAAATATTAGCAATCAAGGCTCATTGGAAGACAACTTGGAGACTAGAGTCTGTTGTCTTCCTTCCCATCAGATTTTGTATGCCTGCGTATTCATCCCGCATGTTCTCTTTTTTTTTTCCTAATTTTCTGTTTTTTAAAAATATTACATTTCATTACATATCTTTACAGTGTATAACATTTCTTGTTCCAGCATGGTTACCATGCATATAAGTCAAGACAAAGACATTGTTATACTCATCATCAGCAGCAAATAACTTCATTTTTTTGTCAATTGAACATACATTTTTTTCTTTTTCTTCCCTGTTCCCCTCCCTTTCTCCCTCCACTACCTACCCTTGTATTACCCCTTTCCTTACTATCTCCAGTATCTACTATTGCCTCACCTTCCAAACTGTCAGTGTCTGCTATACAGCACAGGTAGATGGTATACACTGAATGGGGACATACAAAGTCTCTCATGGTCTAACTGGCTTCACTCGGCATTAAGTCTTCCATATCAGTCCACTTAGTGTAACATGCCAGTATTTCATTATTATTTATGGCTGAGTAGTATTCCATAGAGTACATATGCCACATTTTTTAATCCGATCATCTATTTTTGGACATTTTGGTTGATTCCATATCCTAGCAATTGTAAATAATACTACAATAAGCATGGATGTACAAGTGTTTTTCTGACAGAGGGTTTTCCTATCCTTTGGGTAAATACCTAAGAGTGGAATTACTGGGTCATATGGTAGTTCTATTTATAGACTTCTAAGGAATTTCCATATCATTCTCCAAAGTGATTTTGCTAGTTTACATTCCCACCTACAGTGTAGGAGAGTTCCCTAAAGGCTGCTAGTCCCACCATGCTTCAGTTTTTTTAAGGAAGCACAAACATTCAACAATAATGTTTATGAAATACTACTTGTAGTGTTCTTGGTTTTGTCTTTTCAATTTAACTTTCGTGGGCTGACCTCAAGCCCTAGTGGTTAAGAGAAGTAGATTCTGCATGACTGACCAGGTAGTTCACATCCTGGCCACATGAGCTTGAAAAACAAACCAGAAGTATACGTGTGCATACTCAAAATCCCAAGAGGAAGAGAAATGAAAGAGAAGGAATTGCAGTATGACCACACCCAGAAGTACTTTCTCTTTCTTTCTCTGTGCGTTTATCTCTCTCTCATGAGCATATGGAACCCCCTGGCAAAATTAAAAAGAACAAAGAAAAAAAAACTATGATTTCTTTCTGACATGCTGTGTAAGTCTGTGTGTGTTAATGTATACGTGCTTTAGAATATAGTGAGGTGGTGGTAGGTAACTTCCTGGCTTTGTATAGTAGGCACTAAACTTGACTCTCATATTTTGGAGATCTATTCAATTTAATTTTCAGCAATCCACAGGGCAGTAGATCACTCATAGAACTTGAAAGATCCCCTAGACACAAATAAAGTATTTCATTCTGTTCTCACAACCTTGAACAAAGATGTACCCCTGAGTAGTGTGTCCAGGGCATTGAGGAGAAAATGATCACCTCATCTAGTTCTATGATATACTGAATGCTAGTACAGATTTACCTTCTATAATGTAATCTACACTATTCTCCAGGTTAAAAAATGAGTAATCTTTCCTCCAAATCCAGTCTCCTGGTTACATTCTGTCTGCTAAGATCACTTTTATAAATTTGTTTGGGCAAGAGCTTTCGTTAATGATATAATTCCCCATATTAGTTCTACAAAATATTATTTTATTAGAGCATTAATAAGCATTAACCCCTGCATGTCAAACACTTTTGGAAAATTGTTTAAACAAAGCACTTATTAGTTTAGTTAGAAGACTTAATAATTTCATAGCCTTTCAACTTCAAAGAAGCAGCCAGTGATATTCGTGGTTTAGCCTATTCCCTGGACCTCCTTTCTTTGTGAAGCACCTTGTCAATCATTTCCTGTGGAATAAGATGAGAGAAAGATAAGAGAAAGGTTTCCCTAGTGAATGGCACCTGGGAGCCCATACCCTCATGTGGCAAGACCTTCTGCAAGGAGTGGTGGAGAGTGATCAACCCCTGTATAGCTTCCTGCTGTAAAATTGTTGACACTTGTTTCTCTAATGGTTGATGAGGCCCATCCTACTCAAATTAACGCCTTTCAGGTAGAATTTCATTCATAGGAAACTATCCGTGGGGAGAAGAATGGGCCCTGGAAGAGCATACCTGATCATTGTGCACACAGCAGAGACCCTTATGATTCAAGAGGGGTCATTGTTTGGAATCCCATTGTCCATCCCTTCCTCTGTGTTGTGTTTCCTTCTGCTTCCAGCAAACTTGGGAAATACAGAACCAAATCAGTCTTCCTTTGCTTTATGGCGCCAGTTTCTATTATAAACACAGTGACTTTGTTGGCAGAGTATCAGCCATGCTCCGCTCCTCTTCCAAATTCTTTCTGCTGTGTGCTCGAGCTCAGACTGGAAGGGCTATGGAGTACAACTGTTTTATGAGGCCAACGATCCAAGCAAGAGCAAAGGAGATTACCTTCATTTCTATAAATGAGCTGTTGCCATCTATATAACCAGCAGGACATATTTAAATGACAGAGATGAAGGTAGATTGGGTAAAACTTCCTGCATGGGGAGCAGAGCTGCACAGGCAGCTGAAGGACAAAGGGAGAAGCATTCATTGCAGAACCAGGGTCCCAGCAGGGCTATGGACCAGTCTGGCTATTTATTTAAAGAGTCTGTTTTTAAATAAATGATAAATACAAAACACTGAGAAATTTCCTGTAGGAGCCTCAGGCTTAGATTTCACTGAATTTTACAAGAGCTGAAATACTTTTCTTTTAGAATAAAATTTCCAGAGCAAGCGTTAGGTGGTTTACCACAAAGTACATTTTGTCTTGATCAACCTAAATATTGTAAAAGGGCAAAAATTTATGATTGTCATGATCATTTCCCAACTATTTAATGTATGTAGAAAGAGGATTAATTGAAATCAGCAAGTACAAAACTTGGACATTAATATTACAACCTAGGCAATCTTCTGGTTTCAGTTATCATAAAATTGCAGGCAATAAGTTAAAAGAGAAAAATGTAATTAGGACTGACGACGACATGACTTGGATTTTAAAATGACACTTGTACAAATATGCCAACAAGAAATCACACACTTATCAAGAACCACCTGCCACTAAAAACTATATTTAATATATTAAAATTCAAACCATATATAAGAGTCTAAATTTAAATGTTTTTGTGCATGTACTTAAACACCTGAATCGCCCATCACCCCAGCTGTCCCCAAAATCCTCTCTGGAGGTAACCACTTTAAATAAGTTTTAGTTTCCTAAGTCTTTACATGTCTGATATTATGACTTTAAATATCATAAAATGAATTAATATTTTATACTGACATATTTATATAGTTTTACATATTTATGGCAGATTGTTGTCTCCTTAGAACATAAACTATTTTTCATACTGGATAAGAAAGAAAAGGAGAGAGAGAGTCAGAGAGAGGGCATGCCTGTGCATATTATATGTGGATTTAGAACATTTTGAGCATTCCCCAGTGTGCTAGAATACACATACCAAATAAGTTATGAATTACAGTCACTATTCACTCTAATCTTTCTTAAATTAGGAATTTAACACAAAGCTAAACAAATATCCTTATTTGACTGAGAGAGTATGGTCCAGTTTGCAGGAAACCCAGAGCTTTCCTCCTTAAAGAAAATAAAAATATCATAAATCAAGGCCTAGAAGATTTAAAGTTACAAATTCACAAATGTAAATGCCCCACATCTCTGTTTTTTTGTTTTGCTTTTTCCTTTTCTTTTTAGCTGCAATGATGCGTTCTACAGAAATTCAGGATTGACACTGCCCTGTAAAAGCAGCTGCCAAGAATTACACTCTTGCCATCCGGCACCCATCTTGGGGTTAAGAAAATGTCAGGCTGAAAGCTGTCATCCGTTCTGGGTAAGATCACATGCATCCATTTCCTGCTTTACCCGTCAGTTGTTTCAGATGTAGCGGTTGATGGCAGTGCTGTCTGCGCTCTGGAGGATGCCACACACACTCTCAGGCTGGCTCCAGACTCGGCACCCATCCGCAGGCCCAGCAGCTACCCCTACTGTGATTCCAGAGCTCTGAAGAAGGGTGTGTTGCCTGTCCTCGCAGTCTACTGTTTCCTGAAGTCAGGGAATCCCTTACTGCTTTGGTTCTATAATCTTATAATTTACCAAAAGTTATTTTTGTGCAAATTATTTCCTAAAGTTAATGTAAGAACCAGCACTTTTTGTGAGTTTTAGTAGTTTGGTATTTCTCATCCCTTTAAGATCTGATGTTCAATAGGAGCAGAGATGAGACCAGCCAAACCCATGGCTAAAGAGTGTGTCAGAGAGGATGGGGCGAGCGGGTGGAGTGGAGTGAGAGTGGCCACAGGAAGTCACAGGACACACATTTTCCTCCTCAAATCTGCTCATAAACTATTCCAAAAGTTAATCTTCTCATCAGATTTAGAAAGGATTTAGGAGTTGATTTTCCTTCTCAGAAGCACATGTTTGGAGAGATTGGTCTCCAATATTCACCTTAAAGATACTCCTAATGGTATAAAGACAGTGGGCCATCACCTTTCTTGACAAGGCCTTTGGCTTTTTGGACTGAAGCTTGGTATTCTGTTTGTTTAGGGATCCTGGGTTTCTTTTCAGGAGAATCCAGCATATGCAAACAAGGCTGTGGATCAGAAAAAAACTGAAGTTTCTTTTCATTAATTCAGATTTAGAAATAATCAGAAAATGTCCTTCTCTTTTGTATTTAATGCTCTCTGATACTGCTAATGCCAATACTTGATAAAATTCTTCATGGGCAACTTTGATAGAATAATAATTATTATTTTTTTTTTTGAGAGGTTTTTGCTATAGGGCACGTGTGCTCGCCAGACAGACAGAGAGAGACAGAGAGATAGAAAGCAAGAAATCACCCCCCAGGGGAGATGGCCACGCCGCAATCCCTTCTCCTCCATTCTCCTCTCGGGATCTTGGACATGCACACACACACGTCCGGCGTGAGGTTAAGCCACCGGGTCCGGGACGTGAACCGTGGTCGACTACGTGGGAGTCCAGCAACATAGCCATTACGCTAACTGCTGGTTCCCTTGATAGAGTAATTATTATGACTGTTGGTCAGGATCGACATTAAGATGAAATTAAATGGAAAGAACAGAAACCCATTGGTAATTATGGTCTATGTTAAATGCCACTAAATAAATAAATAAATGGAAACAAGCAATATATTTGGTAAGAAATTTATAAAGAGTTTTTATTTACTTTATTTTAATTAACATTTGATCACATTTACCTTTACAATGTAAAACATTGTTTTTTCCAGCATGAATACCATGCATATCAGTCAAGATAAAGACGTTACTATATACATTATCATCAGCAAATAGCTTTTCATTTTTTTCAATTAAATGTACTTTTTTCTTTCTTCCCCATTCTCCTTGCCCCTATGACCCACCTCCATTTTACCGCATCCTTACTTTCTCTAGTATCTACTATGCCCTCCCTGCTTCTATACTTTCAGTCTTTCAGTTTCTGTTATATAGCACAGGTAATCAATACTTACTGAGGACATATGAAGTCTGTCTTTCATAGTCTAACTTGCTTCACTTAGAATTAAGTCTTTTATACTCATTCCTCTTTGTAGCAGGGTCTCACTGCTTTTTATGGCTGAGTAGTATTCCATAGAGTACATATGCCACATTTTTTCCATCCAATCATCTATTTTTTGGACATTAATATTTATTTCATGTCCTAGCAATGGTAAATAATACTACAATAAACATGGATGTGCAAGTGTTTTTCCAACTGAGGGTTTTTCTCTCCTTTGGGTAAATACCTAAGAGTGGAATTACTGGGTAATATGGTAGTTTTATTTGTAAGTTTCTGAGGACTCCCCATATCATTTCCAAAGTGGTTGTACTAATTTGCATTCCCACCAGCAGTATAGTAGAGTTCCCTAAAGGCTTTTATAAAGAACTTATTTATCTTTTTATTTTTTCCAAAAAGAGAGCAAGACAGTATCCTCAACTGTGTCTCAGCGCCATAATCCACCCCTATCCCTCAACCAACCCCAGATTATGGAGAAGGATATCCAACATAAGCAGGGAGGTCTCCAGAGGTACGCAGTGAACCTTACCCTGTAGGACTGCCTTCAAGTGTGGATTTTACCACCGTGCTACTCTCTGGTCTCCCATTTAGTAAGAGATTTTAATCTAAGTAGTTACAAATGACCTGTCCAAATTGTAGAACAATAATAACAATAATAAAAGACACTTGACAACCTCTGGAGACTACCCAGTCACAAGGTCTCTCATCCAACCCTACCTCCTGATTTTTTATATTGGGGGGATTTTATATAAATGTTTTTATTTTCTTAAACTTTCCTAAGTGGAAATTTCGGAGCTATTTTGACTATTTCTTTCTATTTCAATATGAGGCAATATTTTCTATGTTGCCACAGGATTTAATTTAGGTGGGTGTTTTCTTAAATCCATCGAAAGTACTGAGGTGGGGAACAAATTTAATTATTTTCTATTTGGGGAGAAGAGCACATGCTGTAATGGTAATTGGAAATGTTCCAGTTGGAGTGGTCCTTGTGCTCTCTACTGAAGGGATAACATTTTTGATAGCTGTTTTGCTATTGTCTAGAAAAGGCCACCCTCACATGAAACCCAGGCCAGAAGAGGGCTACTGCAACCAGAAAATCCCACCCAGCAGACAGTGGAAGTTCCAGAGGATAAACATTTAGTATCAAAGTCATCATCCTTGAGTTATAATTTCTTACTGCCAATAAATTTATTTATTTTTCTTACTGTTTCTGAAGTTCCATTTCATGCTTATGAAAGTGAACGAGGTGAATTCTATTCTCAACATCTATAAATTTTCCTCAGAGAATTTATATATCTCAAGGGAAAGACTCATAGCAACATTTTAGTTCTGCTTTAAAAAAAAAGAATTCAAGTTTCTATACATAGGATCCACTAAGCATACACTAAGAGGTTACAAATCCCTTATTTGTCAGGTGCTTTATTACATTTATTTGTTCCCCAGCACATTTTCCCAAATAGTAAGCAGAATATCTTTGGGAATTGCAGTTGCAAGTCCCAGAGAATTTGGGAGACAAATGGGTAGGCAGTTGGCCTGAAGACAGGACCGCAAGACATGCCGGAGGAGCTGAGCACAGCATGCATGACCCAGAGAGTTGGAGGTGATCAGCTCATGTAACCACAGGATGCAGACGCCACCGTCAACCCATGATAATCGGGTGAGAGAATGCGAATGAGTGCTAAAAAGCCATTGGTTATACACAATGTCAATCTCCTTGGTTGGTACAGAGAACTTTTAACTAAACTGATTAAACAGGAACCCTGAGTGAAGACAATAGTTACATATTCCTTGAGCTTTAATTTCTTGATATTTTATCTGGGTATATTTTTCTTTAGGAGTAATTCTTCAGAACTTAGGAATGGAGAATGTTGAAGTCATAAGATATATAATTACCTTGGTTGTGGTTTATAATTTAAAGTTAATTAAAATAAATGAATTTTTTTTCTTGTGGAAATAACATTTAACACTTAAAGAATTCCAGTATTTAAGTGTGTGGTGGAAGGTTTGGTACTCAGATTAATATGTGTTTCAAATGGACATAGAACATATTTTACTTAGACCAGTCATCTAGTAATAGATAATATGCAAAGTTTATTATTGTACTGTAAAGTAAGTTCTATAATTCAAAACAAATGTCTGAGTTTTATCCTGGTAGAGATAAAGATCCTCTCGAGGGACAGCAGACTAACAGTGTTGTAAAAGTAGCAATGCTTTTTATGGCTGAGTAGTATTCCATAGAGTACATATGCCACATTTTTTCCATCCAATCATCTATTTTTTGGACATTAATATTTATTTCATGTCCTAGCAATGGTAAATAATACTACAATAAACATGGATGTGCAAGTGTTTTTCCAACTGAGGGTTTTTCTCTCCTTTGGGTAAATACCTAAGAGTGGAATTACTGGGTAATATGGTAGTTTTATTTGTAAGTTTCTGAGGACTCCCCATATCATTTCCAAAGTGGTTGTACTAATTTGCATTCCCACCAGCAGTATAGTAGAGTTCCCTAAAGGCTTTTATAAAGAACTTATTTATCTTTTTATTTTTTCCAAAAAGAGAGCAAGACAGTATCCTCAACTGTGTCTCAGCGCCATAATCCACCCCTATCCCTCAACCAACCCCAGATTATGGAGAAGGATATCCAACATAAGCAGGGAGGTCTCCAGAGGTACGCAGTGAACCTTACCCTGTAGGACTGCCTTCAAGTGTGGATTTTACCACCGTGCTACTCTCTGGTCTCCCATTTAGTAAGAGATTTTAATCTAAGTAGTTACAAATGACCTGTCCAAATTGTAGAACAATAATAACAATAATAAAAGACACTTGACAACCTCTGGAGACTACCCAGTCACAAGGTCTCTCATCCAACCCTACCTCCTGATTTTTTATATTGGGGGGATTTTATATAAATGCTTTTATTTTCTTAAACTTTCCTAAGTGGAAATTTCGGAGCTATTTTGACTATTTCTTTCTATTTCAGTATAATGCAATATTTTCTCTGTTGCCACAGGATTTAATTTAGGTGGGTGTTTTCTTAAATCCATCGAAAGTACTGAGGTGGGGAACAAATTTAATTATTTTCTATTTGGGGAGAAGAGCACATGCTGTAATGGTAATTGGAAATGTTCCAGTTGGAGTGGTCCTTGTGCTCTCTACTGAAGGGATAACATTTTTGATAGCTGTTTTGCTATTGTCTAGAAAAGGCCACCCTCACATGAAACCCAGGCCAGAAGAGGGCTACTGCAACCAGAAAATCCCACCCAGCAGACAGTGGAAGTTCCAGAGGATAAACATTTAGTATCAAAGTCATCATCCTTGAGTTATAATTTCTTACTGCCAATAAATTTATTTATTTTTCTTACTGTTTCTGAAGTTCCATTTCATGCTTATGAAAGTGAACGAGGTGAATTCTATTCTCAACATCTATAAATTTTCCTCAGAGAATTTATATATCTCAAGGGAAAGACTCATAGCAACATTTTAGTGTTGTTCTGCTTTAAAAAAAAAGAATTCAAGTTTCTATACATAGGATCCACTAAGCATACACTAAGAGGTTACAAATCCCTTATTTGTCAGGTGCTTTATTACATTTATTTGTTCCCCAGCACATTTTCCCAAATAGTAAGCAGAATATCTTTGGGAATTGCAGTTGCAAGTCCCAGAGAATTTGGGAGACAAATGGGTAGGCAGTTGGCCTGAAGACAGGACCGCAAGACATGCCGGAGGAGCTGAGCACAGCATGCATGACCCAGAGAGTTGGAGGTGATCAGCTCATGTAACCACAGGATGCAGACGCCACCGTCAACCCATGATAATCGGGTGAGAGAATGCGAATGAGTGCTAAAAAGCCATTGGTTATACACAATGTCAATCTCCTTGGTTGGTACAGAGAACTTTTAACTAAACTGATTAAACAGGAACCCTGAGTGAAGACAATAGTTACATATTCCTTGAGCTTTAATTTCTTGATATTTTATCTGGGTATATTTTTCTTTAGGAGTAATTCTTCAGAACTTAGGAATGGAGAATGTTGAAGTCATAAGATATATAATTACCTTGGTTGTGGTTTATAATTTAAAGTTAATTAAAATAAATGAATTTTTTTTCTTGTGGAAATAACATTTAACACTTAAAGAATTCCAGTATTTAAGTGTGTGGTGGAAGGTTTGGTACTCAGATTAATATGTGTTTCAAATGGACATAGAACATATTTTACTTAGACCAGTCATCTAGTAATAGATAATATGCAAAGTTTATTATTGTACTGTAAAGTAAGTTCTATAATTCAAAACAAATGTCTGAGTTTTATCCTGGTAGAGATAAAGATCCTCTCGAGGGACAGCAGACTAACAGTGTTGTAAAAGTAGCAAGTGGCTCTAAGCCTACCCTGAGGAAGCAGGTCCTTCAGAGCAGGAAATGTCAGGCTGACTTCAGGTAAACCCACATTTGGAAGAGAGCTGCCTGGGAACCTCAGTTCGGCATGACAAAATGAAAGCAGTAACAGGTTGGAAAGGTTTCAGAGACACAAAGAACCTCACAAGAATCTTGAAGGTTAAAGACTTTGCAGAACAGAGTGTGGTTGATGGATTTGCTTCAGAGGAGACAAGCATTACAGGGGTCCCTGGAACCTCACTTATTTATTTATTTATTTAAAATCAACACAGGAGGGGCAGTGACAGGACTCTCCTCCAGAGTCCAAGGATGGTTTCAGGTAGTTCACCATTCCCCTGAAATTGATTGCAAAATTGTGTGTGTGAGTATATATGCATTTTTTCCTATGAGGCAGTCAACAATTTTCATTAACTTCTCAATAAAGCTGAAATCTCAGATTTTGTAAGTCTTAGGACAATGAGCAGAATTTTAAAAATGTTTTTATGCAACAAAATGGAAATGAACATTGGATTCCAACCAAATCTTAGGGATTTGTGTTCAGTAGGTTTAAGTTGGAGCTGGGACCTGCATTTCTTAGAAACTCCTTACAGATGTGGCTTCTTAGTCCATACTCTGTGTGCAGCTCATGCTTCTGGGGTAGTTGGGGAATGCAAGCCATGTTCTCATTGAAGGCGTTTATAGTCTACGTGTGGGCCTGACCCTCCTAGGCAGAGAGTATTTTCAAAGGTACTTAACTCTGCTTACTAAAAAATACTGCCATTCTATCTCACATCTCTGTCTACCTTGAGTACCATGTGAAGGTTCCTGGGCTAGCCTGGAGTCAGGATCCTGGACTACCCTAGAGTGGTGCCCTCCACATGCAGACACCAATGAAAATCTCTGAACACGTTCATCCTCGTGAATCTTTTCCTGTGCCCTAGGATGATCGGTCTCTATAGTTTGTAAATACTCCTCATTTAGGAGTAACTTTTTCTACCTCCATTTGTGATTCTGAAACTCCCCTGTTTTTGTTGCAGCCCTCTCATACTTGGTATTTACTACACTATTCCCAGCACACTTTGGGGGCAGGGTTTAGAGTTCTCCTTGCACTTCTGTGCTCCAGGGTGTGGCTCCATCTCAAGCTTTCTTAATCCCTGTGGCTGTGACCCACTGCTGGGTCCAGCTGATGGTACAGATGTTACAGTGATGGATCCAACATGCCCTCCTGTGCAGTTTGGATACTGGATCCCGCAGCACATGCTGTGGACACGCCTAAATTCCCTAGAGCAGAACGCAGAAGGAATTGTGACTTGGCCATTCCCCCAGGGGGTCACTTCTCATTCTCATTCTCTCTCTCTCTCTCTCTCTCTCTCTCCCTATAGCAAAAGCCAAAATAAAAAAAAATTTAAAAAAGAGAAAATAAAATAAAATAAAATAAATCTCACTACTACTTTTCTCTCCTCACTACTGTGTCCTAGTTATTCCTCCTTAACTGAAAATTTTGGCTCTTGACCCACCAGCTCCCTCCCTATCTTAATTCTGCCATCAACCCTGAATTTCAACACCCACATTGGCACACCACCTTCCATGATGCTCTTAATCCTCCCTGAACTTTTCCAAGTCCCACATCAGTCGTGCATTCCCGGGGTCTGCCATCAGACCTGTGCATCTTCTCTGTATAGCATTCTGCCATTCTACTTGTGTTTCATAGAGCATTTGTCCAATGACCCTTTACTGTAAAATTGTGAACCTAAATATAACTTAAGCTCACTGACTTTTACTTCCTTATCAACCACTTGGTCTCTTCCTTTTTTGTTTCATCATTAAAACATTTTAATTTCAATCAACTCACTTAGTTCACTTTTCTCACCTGTTGGAAAATTCCAAGCCTAAATAAGTTCATCCATATGCCTGGTGGTGCCTTCACTAGAGCAGTAGTTTCACTGAAGAGGATGCACTTTAATTTCATGATCTCTCTCCTTCTACTGAGACCAAGGCTGGTTAAATGTATTTAAATTTGTGCAGTCCTTCCTCTCCAGTCCATCCCATGAGGAGGTCCATTCTGATCACAACTTTGGAGGAAATGCTACCTAATTCAGGAATTCAATATTAGGAAGCCCATTATTATTGCATCTAAGATATCTTCCACAGTGCTCCTCACCCAACCTGGGCCAGGAGCAAGCTGCCTGCAGAGATGGTTGCTCACAATGATGGTTAGTCCACAGAGGTACATGGCAAAGTCCTCACGCACTTTGGTGGGGAGGGTTGCCAATGAAGTCTGATCTCAAAATCCCAGGTTTGCTTGATCAGCAGAGGTTCATACTCCCTACCTCCTACAAGTCATTGCACACATTGCGGCTTGCAATTAATCTAAAATGAGCCCCTTGCAAGTTTGGGTTTTGAGGGCTGGAAGAGTTCCTAGAATATTGAGCATATTATTCTGAGGAACATTATGGTTTCATGGAGGGAGAAATTAAAACTAATGTCATTATGTAGGAAAGCATAAGAGTTTAGAAAGAAATACCAATGGTTTTATATTAAATTGTTTCTATATAAAAGTGACTTAAAGACTGCAGAGAGCATCTGACATGAGAAATAAAAGGGAGGCATAATGCAGGTTAAAATAAGACGTTGGGTGTTTAGATTGCTTTTTTTGTTTTCTTATACAGCAGGTACAAGAAGTACTGAATCACGTGTTGAGAAAATTGCTGTGGAATTTGGTAATAAAGAGGTTTTGTTTCACTGAACTGCTTGGAGCTATTTGAGGCAATTTTTGCTGTAGTTCTTACCTGGAATCTGACTAAGGAGAATGAAGATCTTTGGAGTGCTACTTGGTGGCAGGTTGTGGTATCTCCCGGAAGGTGGTCACATTGCTGGACAGTTGTCCTGGTCAGGTGCTATAGAGATACAGGTTAGTGTGTGACAACTTTATCTCAGAGTGTAGAGACAAGAGCATTGCGGTAAACCATCCCTAGTTGCCCACTTTCCCATTCACCATAGCAGCAACAATAACATTGCTTACTCTATATGCGTTAATAATTAACCAATATTTGACAATCAATCCATTCTAATGACTCCACCTTCCAATTTTGGTGATTATATTGACAATCAATCCATTCTAATGACTCCACCTGCCAATTTTGGTGATTATTTGGTGATTATTCCACAATATACTCATGATTTGTTTTCTACTCTTCAGAAGTGTTTACATAATTTCAAATAAAGCCAGAGTAAACTATTCCAGCTTCTCTTTCAAGCTGACCCTCTGAAATCCCACCAGGAGGCAAATATTTTCTTTAGCAAGCACTACAAAGGACAGCACTGAGCCTAAAACCTTATATTAATTGAAGCCATCCCAGATCTCAGCAGCACCAGCTCCCCAGGTGCAGACTGACCCAAGTAGCCCCCAGCTCTGTGCTCAAGGTTTGGCCCAGGGAAGTGGGAGTCTAATGCCAATGACATTATTAGGCCCTGAGAGTATTTCCTTGAAATGAAGACACTGCCTTTCCCTGTGGTTCTCTAGATGATTCATTCTTTTGCCACTGCCTGAGGATAAACTAAAATGACTTGTGAAAAATGAAAGCAGCAATGTTTTCACTCTTCACTAACCACAGACTTTGACTAAGGATAGGAAAGGCATCCCAGCAGGCTCCCCTGATGAAAAAACCTTTTGAAATAAAGAGAATGCTAAGCAGAATTGCTTGTTTCAAATGTGCACAAATCATTGGTGAAGGTGAAAAAGAAGTTGAGAGCATTCTCATTAATTTCTACAAAGTAACAAAGTGAGAGGACCATTTAAAATGTATTGTAGGGACCAGCAGATGGCATAATGGTTATGTTACTGGACTTCCACATAGCCTATCATGGTTTGAGCCCCAGACCTGACAGCTTAAAACTCATGCTGGATGTGTGTGCATGTATGCCCAAAATCCTGAGAGGAGAATGGATAAAGGATTGCAGTGTGGCCATCCTCCTGGGTAGTGATTTCCTGCTTTCCATCTCTCTGTCTCTCCGGTAAGTATACACACCTTAGGCAAAAATCTCTCTAAAAAATGTATTATATATCCTATTTCATATTGGCCCTTGGTGCCAAAGTCTTTCTGCCCATGGAATATTTGATGTGCTACATTAGAAATAAGTCTGTAAGATACATCTCATTTGTGCTTACAGGGGAACAAATCTCTAAGGGGCAGCAGATTAAGAAGGTTCTATTTGTCTATTGGTTTCAGATCACCTGCATTGTGCAGGGATTTACTGAAACTGTAATGAGAGGAGATTTCCAAGAGAGTTTAAATCATGTGCATGGCTCACCCCAATGTCTGACACTAATGGGGTTCTGACATTTGGGTCCCACATGGATCAGTGAACTTCTCACAGATGCAGATTATGACGCACAGCCCAGAAGGCAGTGCAAGTGCAGCTAGTGCTTCCCAGAAATGCCTCCTCAGAGTGGCCAAGTTAGTGCCGCTTCTCCAATGCCACTTAATTAATAAGAAGAGAAGGAACAAGGCCTTGAATTGATGAGTTAGTAACTTTGTATATTTGTTCAATGATAACCTGGCTCAAGCTTTCACCGCAGAATGGCTCTGATGACAAACATGGTGCCAGTGTCCTCCATGTCTCCAGTTCTCAGTTCCCATCTGGATTCTTGGGAAAGGCGGGGTGTACCTGAGGTCTGTCAGTATCCTCTTCTAGGAGAAGTCTGAAAGTGGTGGTGGGTGCATTTTACTAAAAGGCATAAATACTTGGTTGTCAGAAAAGTCATGTTGTATTTTTCTATACAAAAATGCATCATGACTTTTTTAGGGACCAACAGTTAGTGTAATGGCTATGTCGCTGGACTCCCACGTAGTCGACCGCGGTTCGTGTCCCGGTGGCTTAAAACTCATGCCGGGTGTGTGTGCGTGCATGCCCAAGATCCCAAGAGGAGAATGGAGGAGAAGGGATTGCGGCGTGGCCATCCCCCCTGGAGGGGTGATTTATCACTTTCTGTCTCTCTGTCTCTCTCTGTCTTTCTAGCGAGCACACGCGCCCTATAGCAAAAACCTCTCCAAAAAAAAAAATGCATCATGACTTTTTTGATGACCCTATATCATTTCTTTACTGTTAGTAAATGGCATAAAGATGAGTCTGAGAAAACTCTCTCTCTCTCTCTCTCTCTCTCTCTCACACACACACACACACACACACACACACACACACTACTTATTCTACTGAAAATGAGGAATGTCTTTGGAGCCAGCATGGGTGTGGTTGTTAGGGTTCTGGACTCCCACATAGCTGACTGCATATCTATTCCCAGCTCACTTTCTCTCTCCCCTGTCCCTCCTCGTAGTGAATACATGTGCCCTATAACAAATTAAAATAATAATAATAAATAAATAAATGACTCTTTTATAAAATAAGGAATGCTGTAAAGAGAGGGTTTGGGCTCCATGGCATCCTCATTCGTAGCTGTTGCTGGATCCCCAGCTCTCACAGCATTGCACTGTCCAGCACTATCCATGATGCTGTGATGACCATGGTGGTAGGTAGGACCCTCCCGTCCTGGGGTGGACAGTGCCATGGAAACACAGCTTTCCTTTTAGACAGTGCTCTGGCTCTATTACACTCTATGCCCTAGTTCGTTAAGCTTCAGGCCCATTAACCTTTCTGTATGAGCCCTCAGTAGATTCATTTCCTTCCTGACCACCTGAAGCTCCACTCCCATCTGTTTAGACACATGGTTATCAACATTTTCATGACTCAAGACCCTAACTCTTTGGAGGTGACTCCCTGGCAACACTCCAACCTTAGAGGAGTCCCTTCCCTCTCCTAGCTCTGCTACTACTGACCATTCAGTAAGAAAACCCCATAGCTGGGTATAATAGTGTCATAGGACTATCCCCGCCACTGCAGGTAATTTACTAGGCAGTTTACACCAACTTTCTCACTCTTCCTCAGAGTGAATCTGTATCAGAACATCCATAATTTCCTCAAGTCCTTTATATCTCTATCCCCCTCACTCTCAGCCCAGAGAAGATGCTGAACATCATGTATGTCCTGCACTCAGCCTCACCTACACTTTTCCCTCCTGTCATAATGGGACACATGTATTTCCTTCCACCTCAAGACAGTCCTTCCTTTCAGACTCTCTAGCTCCCATAACCTCTTCCTTCCATAATAGGAATGTAGAGGAATGTAATATTTCTGAAACTTGCCAATAAGTTCTTAGAATACATTATTAATGTTTCTCATACATCTACTAATTTTGTTGAATGACAGTGAAAGCTCTAGGTAAAAGGTCAAGTTTAGCTCACACCAATTATGCCTGAGTGTACCTGTTTTCCTTACATACTCCTTGACTCATTCAGGTGCTGCAGTGTTAAAAAATAAATTTCCCTATCCAGTTAAGGGAATTGGTATTTCATTATTATAAATTTGAACCATTTTCAAATAGTAGATTAATTTTTTTCAACTGCTTATTGACTTTTATGTTATTTTTCTCTTCTGTCTTCATTTCTTTCTAGTCATTATCCTTTTTCCAGAACACTTCCAATTTACATATTGCTATCTATTATATTCTTTTAAGCAGATTAAAGACAAGTAAAATGTTAACAATTGTTCTGTGTTTACTTATGACTGAAGCAGAGCTGAGATCTGGCTATAGATATATATATATACACATATATATATATATATGCGTGTGTGTGTGTGTTACCTCATACTTATCAATATTTGCTCTTATGAGTTAATTTACAATAAATCTTTATTTGTTTCATGAACAAACAAGGTCAACTCTAATATTGGTATAGACTCTTACATGTAACTGCTGAAATCAATATGATTATTTTCTTGTCAACGTTCTTAAGCCTTGTGTTAAATAAAATACATAGGAAACCATTGGTTTGAACTGAGATCCTGCACTAAGTCCAATAGACCAAATCAAAATAGAGTTACTCAGACTAAAGTTTTACCTCATGAAGCCAAGACTAAGCTGCCTATCTGTCTTGCCAAGGAATCAGGAGAAAAGGAGAGATAATAGCTAAATCTCTTAGACCAGTTTTAGCTGGGATGAGAAGAAAGTCACTTTTGCTTTTGCTTTGTTTTAAATTTGTCAGAGGACACATGCACTCACTGGAAAAAAAACACACTCACACACACACACACACACACACACACACAGAGAGGAGAAAAGTGACAACACACCTCCGTGGGGAATTGTCATGCCACAATTCCTTCCCC
The DNA here is from genome assembly GCF_000334495.1 of Tupaia belangeri chinensis. Classification (NCBI taxonomy): domain Eukaryota; kingdom Metazoa; phylum Chordata; class Mammalia; order Scandentia; family Tupaiidae; genus Tupaia; species Tupaia belangeri. Next base: position 4,288,306 of record NW_006159558.1, on the reverse strand, counting down.
ATTCTCCCTGCTTTCAGAATTTGGGGCACATACACACATATACCCAATGTATTTCTCAAGCCTCCAGGTCTGGGACTTGAACTGCACAGTTGGCCATGTTGGGATCCAGCCATCTTACCCACCATGCCAGAGACTGGTCCACTCTCAGTTCTAACATTTACAAATATTAATAACTTTTTAACAACAACAGAAGAAGTGTATTTATTTCTTCCATGACTAAAAGGAATAGAGAAAGAGAGTGTTGGCGGGGATGTGGTGAAAAGGGAACCCTCCTACACTGTTGGTGGGAATATAAACTGGTTCAGCCACTGTGGAGAACAGTATGGAGGTTCCTCAAAGATCTACAAATAGAACTACCATTTGATCCAGCAACCCCACTCCTGGCTATCTATCCAAAGGACAGGAAAACGCTCAGTTGGAAAAGTGCTTGCACATCCATGTTTATTGCAGCATTAGTCACAATTGCTAAGACATGGAACCAACCTAAATGTCCACAAACTATTGAATGGATTGGAAAAGTGTGTATATATACTCTATGGAATACTACTCAGCCATAAAAAAAAAACAAGACCCTGGCATTTGATAGAAAGTGGTAAGATATGGAGGATCTATTGCTGTGAAGTAAGCCAGGCTATGAAAGAAAGATATTGTATGCATCCACATAATATATACCGACTATCTGCACTCTATGGTAGAAAGCAAAATATTGGAGGACATAAAAGCAGTGAAAGTACTTAATGAGAATAAGACAGTGGGGAATGGGGGGGATGAAGAGAAGATGATAGAGAAAGATAGCAAAAGAACAAATAGGCAAGACGTCAGTGGGAAACAGATATGGCTTATTACCTGTTGATGATGTGTATAATATTCTCAACTGGATTGGTCTGAGATGTATTTCATGATAGGTAAAGTCTTTTTACAAGCAAAATGAGAAATAGTGATTGTCTGTTTAAAAAATAATCATTAGAATAATAATAATAATGATTGGGAAAAACATTGAAAAGATATTGAATGATGAAATGAGGAGATTAATGTCTCTGTATTGACTGACATGCACGGCATTCTCTTTTGAAAAAGCAATGTAATACACTGTAAACTTATATGTAATCCAATGTAATATAAAGAAGATTATGATGATAATAAAAATAAAAAAAAGGAAAAAAATAATAAAATAAACCACTCCCAACAGGTTTGGTGTTGCAATCTTCCTGGGGTAGCCAGTTCCAGGTCACAGGGACATGCCCTGTCAACTCAGGGATGTCTCCAGACACACCCAGGAGCCTTCCCATGTGGTCAGTCTCAGAAAGTGCTTCTAGATCAATGTGCCACCACATGGTACAAAGAAAAGTCATGTTGAAATGACCAAGCTGCGTTTTGTCTTTTGCTTTCATTTTCTTCAACCCTTTTCTGCCTATAAAGTCCAACTCCTCTGCTTGGCTCTTTGGAGCTCTCATTTTACTTCATAGAATGAAATGTTGCCTGATTCCAGAATTACAAATGAAAGCCAGCTAAGATCTTCAAATATGCAATAAATTTGTCTGTGTACACTTTTCTCATCAGCTGAATGATTGTTCATGATTTAATTGATGTGAATGGAGTCACTCAACAAAAGTGTTTCCTTTTTCTTTTCAATAGGACAAAAGAAGCAAGTAGGTTTCTAAAACACACACACACACACACACACACACACACAAACCTTATAATCAAAAAGATGAAAATGTCCTAAATCATAGTCACTCCCTCCCATAGGAGTGCAACCCTTGTAGGGAATGTTGAGCTTTGCACATCTGTTGAAAGTAGCAGAGGTTCTGCTGTCTTCAGAGTGCTTAACAGTGTAGACAAGGCCAAAGATTCCATGTGTGTAAATGACAGTGTAAATCTAAAGTTCCTAATTGATTGCAGAGTTCTACATTGAAGGGCTCAAGCTTGGCAGTTTCCTATTTACCTCAGCCCAAGTGTATTGCTCTGATTGTGTTTCTGTTTCACCTGCAGCTTTCCCAGAACCGGAGAATGAAAACTGATTCTGTAATGGTTTTAGGTGAAACAGCAGCTGCTCAGGTTTCATGTGGCTTATGCAGGGAGAAGTGGGCAGGCAGAAGCCAGATGCATTTCTTGGCTTCTGTGGTCAGTCCCTGGAGTCTGGTCGGAGCCTTACCCTTCCCTGAAATGCCATTGGAACCAAGTTGTCCCCAGTCTGCAGCATCTGATGCCTGGGAGCCCACTCTGAGGTCCCTCCACAGAGAAGAAGTCGCTTGAGTTAGATATGGGAAAGGGCAAGGAGCTGGCCAGATGGAGCCAAATATCATAATGTGGGTCTTTGTCTCTGGCTTCATCGTTTCAGCCAAAGAGCACAGATGTCACCCAATTTATTTTAAATATTACAACCATACCCGCTGCCATTTTGATAAAGGATTTTAGTTGCATCAACCTTTACACATAATAACTTCACCAAATAAAGTTAGCTCATTTTTTTCTACAAAGTTCAGTTGTCAAATTCATCGCAGCTTTGAGTTTTTTAAATAGGCATTTTTTTTTAAAAAATGACTTTGTAGTTGTTTCTTCTTCCTATCTTTTGAAAATATTTCTTTCATGGAACCAACAAGTCCCCAGAGAGTCACTCTAGTTCAAGTTAGCATTGCTGTGTGAGATTGTTAAAGAATCGCAGGGGCCCTGGTTTCTGTGTGCCAGCCTGCTCCCTACCCTCAGCTTCTGGGCTGAATCACTTGGGGCCAGAACATATCGCTTCACAGCACACAGAGCCTACATTATTTGGAAGTCATGCATAAGAAACTACAAGTGAAATGACTATCCCCAACAGTGTTCATTACCATAACTGTCTAAGGGGGAGTGGGCTATTTTCTCAGCCTGTGTACGCTTGTTTAAACCTAACATAATAAAATAATTTGAATTTAGAAATAATTGCCCTTAGTCACTGAATAAATATTTATTGAACTCTTGCAATGTGCAGTCGTTTATGCTCGTGATGGAGACAGGACTCCTTTCTCCTGTTTCTGTTTCCCTCTGGGACCATTTATCCATCCATGTCCACAGCATGATGGGCTCCAGCCTATCCTGACCCCAGAGTAGACCAGCTCCCTGCAAGGCAGACATAATAAGAGCAATTGTGTCCTCGCTGAGTGCTGCATTAAACAGATATGCACAGTGCAATGAGAAGACAGGTGGAGCATGCACAGTGCTGGCATAATGGCTTTGGGTCTGATGCACCTGGGCTTAAATCCCAGCTCTAGCACAGACTGCATGCATTTCACATATTATCTGTGCCCAGTTCCCTCTTCTGTAAGAGGAGACAAACAATTGCCTTATCAGAGGACTTTTATAAGAATGAATGGGATAAATTAATGCAGCACTTAGCACCTGGAAGGGTAGACAACACAACAGGTGGTCCATGTTGTCACTGCCACTCAGTCTCTGTGCCAGTGAGATTGCCTGGGACTGCCTAGGACTTAGAAGGGAGGGAGGGATGGAGGGATATTGTCCATGTGGGAAAGAAAGCATTAGGCCAGTAGAGTAAGATCTGAAAACTTAGAAAATGGTTTTGTTCTTTGTTACCATTCTGAGTATTTATTCATTTGATAAAAACAACCCCATGGAGGATTTGATGTAAAACATAAGAAAGGAGAAATAATAGGTTAAAATTCAGTTTTAGGCTCTGCCTGGGGTTGCAGTTGGTGACAAAATGAACTGCAGCTCTGGGAGCCATATGGCCAACCTTAGGTTTGGCTCCCTGGCTTGGCTTAAAAAACACGACAGGTGTGTGCATACATGCACAGAATCCTGAAGAGCTAGAGGGCCAGGGAAATGGGATTGTGGTATGACAAAGCTTTGTTGAGGGTGTTTTCTCTATCCTGTAAAATAAATAAGCTTAAAAAAAAACTTTGTTTCATAACAAGCCATGTATATCACCACTGTCTGGTGATACTGTTTAAGGAAGACTTTTCATATTCCTGTGACATTCCTTAGGAATTTTAGAAATATTCTGGCATCACCCAGTCCATCTAACTCCTTTTTAGTTCAAAAACACATTCACAATTGCTCTCTACTTAAAAACAGTAAAACCATTATGGGGTGAAAGTCAAAACAGAAGTCCGTCCTTCTGTAGCTGGGGAAATCATGGGAAGGTGAGGGAGAAGGAACCTTGGTGTTACCTCTCCCATCCATGGCAAAGACCAGTTGAGGAATCTCCTCCTCTCAGCACAGGATATGAGAGCCCCACAGTGTCCCTCCGATTCCTGCCTGAGTGAGCTGTTTCTGAATGAATTCATTAAATTAAGGATAAGATGAAGACGTAGACTGTTCAGTCACACATATTTTTCCCCACCTACCTGCATGTCTTGAAAAAGGCTCAAGAGGATGAAGCTGGGTTAGGACTCAAATTCAGGGCTCAGGAGTGTGGCTAGTTGGGTTGCCCATCTATGATTCTGCTAAACCAGTAAACCCTCAAGCAGTGATAAGAACATCAGTGATCTACTGAAAACCTGTGATTCGTGCACCCAAATGCATGCTAAGTTGTGTTTATTTTTATTATATAACTTCCATTGGATCATTGCCCCCCAAAAGAATATGCTCTTATCACAATTTGTTTCTTGCTGACTGTTTTGCTTCACACTGCTGTTTCTGACACAATGTGCCTGGAAGCAGAGAACATGACAGAGAGTTCAGGGAAACACAGGCCATGAGAAGGAAGAGAAGATCCTTTTAGAAAGAGGATGGAGAGGGAAATCTCAGGAAAGCTCTGCTTGTCATTATCTTCTTATAAATAAGTCATAGCATAATGTGTTGTGAAATGCTGCTGGGTTCACTGTTTCATGGACTCAGTGAGTACTGGAGAGAGCTGGGGAAAAATTAGTGTGGGGACAGAAACCAGGACGTCCCGGTGCAGCCAGCACCTTGTTGATCCTGCTCTCAATCTTCGGTGTGCCCAGCACTGGTGTCACTGCGAGCCCTGCCGGCTTAGCTCCCAAAGGCTCACTACTGGTCGTGGTGCAAATGAAGCATCCTTCTGTTAAACAGATCAGATTATAGGTCCTTAATGACCTTGAGGCAAACGCATGGCCAGCTGGCCACAAGGTTGGCAGTTAATCACTAATGACCACAGAGCAGACAGGGAGGGATGGTGACCTGGACAACTCGACAGGTCTCATGGGCTTCCCTGACTTTCTTCTTCTACTGGCCTGAAATTTCCATGGTTAGAATAAGAATCAGCCGGACTCCAACCATACAAAGAAAAAAAAAAACAATCTCAGCACTGAAAATGGTAGGTATTTGGTTACTTGTGTAGAAGGTGAGAGGAGTCAGTAGGGGATAGTGAGGGTGCCCAAGACCCAAGGAGCAGGAGTGCCATACACGAGCCTGTGAACACAGAGAAGGAATGTGTTTCTGGAGCTCAGGAGCTGCGGTTACTTGGCGGAGGCTGAAAATGTGGCAAGTATGCCTATGCAGTCAGAGCTGGGAAGAAATTCCCACTACCTGGGGTGACTGGCGACAGGGGAAAGGGCGAGCAAGACTGTGAGATCTCCCTGCCTCCTGTTCTGCAGCTTCCTGCTTAGAAAACCACGGCAGAAGCCAGGAGCAAGGGACTGAGCAATACACACCTCCCAGGGCCAAAAGTTCAAATATTGGCTCAAACTGTCACTCTGGGTGAGTCATTTTTGCTGAAACCCTGGGGCGTGAGAAGAAAGAGCAGACAGACAAGTGACTGGCCCTGAACATCAGGCTGGGTCGCTTCAATTTACCTGTGAGGTGGTGACAAGACACTGAAGACTTCAGCAGAGGAGAGTTGTCAGTGCATTGTTGAAATAAACTGAATGTGGTTGAAAGTGGGTGCTCCCTAGGGAGGAGCCACAATTCCCCATGTCTCGTGGTAGACAAAAATGGCTGAGGTCAGTCTTATAGAAAGCCCGGGTATGGTAAAAGGTGGACCAAGAGGATGCCACAGGATGAGAGCAAACTATGGGTATGGTAAAGGAAGAACACAAGCTGGAGAAGGGAAGTTCACCTCAGGATATCTTCTGTAAAGTCCTCTCTTCTGTGGAATTGTGGAATTCCATGCAGACTTCCTGATCTGTAAAACGGGACTGATAAGACCTTCTTTCCTGGATGGCTGTGGAAGGATTAGATGAATTTGTGTACAAAGCCTAATGTAGTCCTGGTCATAGCAGACCTCAGACACCCAAGAGTTTTATTTTGCTTTGATAGAAGAATTGTAGAGCTACAGGTCTACTTCCTGAAGACAATGACGGGAAGGAGGTATAGGGTCTCTCCCTGTCTCAGGACCTGAAGTTGACTAAACACAGCTGTGAGGGGCAGCGTGCTCTGGATCAGGCCTGTTGATCCTGAAAGTTGTGCATGGCTGCATCCGTGGTAGGGTGTGAAGCTGGTGCTTCTACTAGATAGGGACTGAGGCAATCCTCTGGGGGGCGGGCCAGGAATGGTTACATGTGGGATCTGGATATGCCTCAGCCTCTTGGTCCTCACAGTCATGATCTCACAGCATAATCAAGACCATCAGGTGGCATAGGACGCCCCGATGTCTGTGAAGTGTCTGAAGGCACTTCATGTCCTCTTATACCTTGGACAGGCGCCATCATCCTAAAGGCATGTATTGTAATCTTGTGCTCCCTGAGATGGAGCAGTGGGGCTATCAGGGAGGGGATATGGTGTGGAAAATGTGGTCTCTCTCGGGGCTGGCAGGTGGCATGGTGGTTAAGAACGCTGGACTCCCACAGGGCTGACCACGGTTCTAGTCCTGGACCTGGAGGCTTGCTTTCTCACTTTCCCTCTTTCTCTGTCTCTCTCTCACTCTGTCCCTCTCTGGTCAAATTTAAATAAATAAATAAATAAAGTTAAATAAAGTAATTTTAAAAAATGTGGTCTCTCTCTTGCCCTATGGCTGTGGCAACATGATCTGAAAAATGTACGGGCCCAGTGAGTCCTAAAACACATCACTAGAAAAATCTAAATCTACAACTTAAATAGCTCAGCTTATATTTGAGTCTCATGTTTAGGGCAGAGGCCAGATATGCTTCATTAGCACATATTGGACAGCTTTCTGTGTCGTTCAAGAGTTTTTAATCTCTTTCAAGGGTTTCTTGGCTTTGCCTATCCACTGCCCACTGTCCCTGACTGACCACCTGTATTTGTAGGTCTCTGGGATGTTACTCCTACCACAGGCATTTAACTTCCAGAGTCCTGCCCCTAACACAGCAAGAGCTGATTGTTATCTGATCAATGCTAACTCTAGATAAGTTGGCAAAAGGATGTCCTTTTAATAGATGAGAAAACTGAGACAAAGACCTCAACTCCCATAACTAGTCAGTGACAGAACTGGAGACGCTTCTGTCATTTCCTACCCCCAGAGCACCTCTCTCCAGGTATGCTGAAGTTCTCCCCATCCAGGCTGCTGGACTCTGACTTCCCAGGATGGAATCATCTCTTGCTGCTGAGTAGATAGTAAGAGAATCCTGACTTCTTGTAAGCAAATGAAGCAAAACCTACTGCCCTGCTTTGCTCAGAACTAGCTTTTAAAATAAGTTGATTACAACCATCTGTATTTCTGGTATAGAATGAACAAAAGCTGTAGAAAGTTTTTATGATATATTAATACATAGCATCTATCTCAAAGACAACAATAAAGAATGGATATTTATTAGTTAAAAAGGTGCTTCCCAGTGTTGGAAGAGCCCATTGTACTCTGGTCCTGCTTCTGTGGCTCTGGCTTTAACATTAACTGTTGGAATATCAGGAACTAAATTATGTAGAAGAATTAATTAAACTGAGAATGATTTTAAATTACTGCATTTGAACAAAAAATCAGTTTATAATCAGCAAGTTATGAAAATTTACAAACAAATCATGCTTGACCAGGGCCAGTGCAAGTGCTCCAGGAACTGAGCTCCATCATCTTCCGAAGTATTTCTGAAAAGTCAAAGGAATCTGGAAATATAGTTTGAAGTTAAGGATAAAAATTTAGGGACAAGACAGCACAACAGTAAAATATGACACAATCCCACACGGGAAAGTTCTGGGTTCAAGTATAGAGATCTCCCTGAGTACCCAGGTACTAGCTGCCCATGGTTTGGGGCTGGCTGAAGGCAGGGGGTAAACTGAAGCAGCACCAAGACCCTGTAAGGGGAGCTGTGTCTCTCTGTCTCTCTCAACAATGTGCCTCTTTTATTCATGAAAAATAGAAACCAAGGGAACCAGCATTTAGCGTAATGGCTATGTCGCTGGACTCCCACGTAGTCGACTGTGTAACTCACTATAAGCAAATAAAAAGACAAATAATTGTAAGATATCTTAGATGATTAATAACTCTAATATAAAAATAACTCCTAGATTTGGAGAAAGGAACATCTAAATCAAAGAATAAGAACAGATAGTTCACCTTCTAAAAAAGTAATACAAAGGGTTGTTTACCACATGAAATTACAGTCAACTTTACTAATATGAGACAATGTAAATGAAAGAAAACTATATTGAGGGACCAGCAGTTAGCATAATGGCTATGTCGCTGGCCTCCCACGTAGTTGACCGCGGCTTGCGTCCCAGACCCGGTGGCTTAGAACTCACGCCGGGTGTATATGGGTGTGTGCCCAAGATCCCGAGAGGAGAATGGAGGAGAAGGGATTGCGGTGTGACCACCTCCCCTGGGGGGTGATTTCTCGCCTTCTGTCTCTATCTCTCTCTCTGTCTGTCTGGCAAGCACACACGCCCTATAGCGGAAAAACCTCTCAAAAAAAAAAAAAATAGAAACCAAAAAAAAAAAAAGAGGAAGAAACCTTAACTAAATAAAAATAAAATTTAAATTTACACTTTAAAATTTATTTTTAAATTTTTTTTTTCCATAGGGACCATGTGCTTGTGGTAAAGAGAGACAAAGAAGGAAGGTGAGAAATCACCCTTGAAATGGATGTCTATGTTGCAATCCATTCTCTAGTCTCCTCTCAGGATTTCGGGCACACATGCACAGGTGCCCAGCATGATTTTCAAGCTGTCAGGTCCGGGACTTGAACCAGGTTTGGCCATGTGAAAATCCAGTGCCTGAACCAGCACACCACCTACTGGCTCCAATGAATAGACTTTTGAGATAAAAAACTTAGGTCTTGTGACCAGCAGTTAGTGTAATGGCTATGACACTGGACTCCCATGTAGTCGACTGCGGTTCACATCCCGGACCTGGTGGCTTAAAACTCATGCCAGGGGCGTGTGCATGCGTGCCCAGGATCCCAAGAGGAGAATGGAGGAGAAGGGATTGCGGTGTGACCATCCCCCCTGGGGGGTGATTTCTCGCTTTCTGTCTCTCTGTCTCTCTGTCTGTCTGGCGAGCGCAAGCACACAAGCCTCTCAAAAAAAAACCAAAAAAAAAACCTTAGGTCTTCTACATAAATAATACATATAATATACAGAGTGATGTACACAAACCACTCATTCTCCTGTGTATAATTCTATGCACACAACGCCTTGCAAACATTCTCATGCTCTCCCTCTTTTTTGCCTTATGCACATGTACTCATTAGAGACAGAGAGAGAGAGGGCAGGAGAGAGAGAAAGCACTCCAGGGAGTATGGCCACGCTGCAGTTTCTTCTCCTCCATGCCCTTCTCAGGATTTTGAGCATGCACGAACACATGCCCAGTGTGTTTTTCAAGCTGCAGGATCAAGGACTTGAATCGTGCAGTCAGTCATGCAGGGTCTAGTCACCTGAACTACCACACTCTGGGCTTACCCTCTCACTCTCTCTTTTACACATACACAAAATCACGCACACACTCATCGGTTGGATATATACATACATGTACATGTAAAAACACTGTGTTCTTACTTGGTAGGCAAATATTATATGACAGCATTATAAGAAACTAAAAAGAAACTCAACAATAAAATCACAAATCTAACCACCAGCACATCATGGCTGAAGGTCTTGTGTGGCCTCCAAGCCCTTTGTGACATGGGTGGGCATGCACGTCGACCAGGCGGGCCTGTCTTCCCTGGGACACTCTCATACTGCTGTATCTATCTGTCAGCCCCTTTGGGGACTAATCACAGGTATTCTCTTTTCTTTCTTTTTCTTTTTATCTCCATTCTACATTTCACATTAGAAAATAATTCAGCCTAATGGTTGCCCAGGGGAAATATCTCTCTAGATTTATGTATTTACTGATAGAGTAGGTCAAATGGAAATTTAATCTAATATACATTTAAGTGGAAAGAATAAGAACAGGCACATTTATTACTTCTATGTATCCCCAAACCAGACAACCTAATGTTATTTTGAGATCGCTGCAACTGAATGTTTTTTTTTAAAATGAATATTAAGTAAAATGGAGCCTGCATCATAATTTAATGTTTCTGCTAATGTGCTTCTTGATTCTAATCTACTATAAATTCATTGCAATTATGTGGTGGAATTATTTAATGTGATTTTGCCTGTCTGACTCTATTATCATTTGTCCAGAGAAGCTGTCTGGCAAATACCAAGAATGTATATCACTGACATGCAAATCGATTTCCTTTCTCAGCACAGTATAATATGTAATTTAAATTTATTATCTGAGAATGTAAGATCCCATTAAACATATAGAAAATAATCTTTCTGGTCAGGATCAGTTACATTCCCACTATCAAAATGTATTATATCTCTACCATATTAACAGTTTCATTATCTTGAGAAACGGAAAGCAGAAAATGGCTATTATCAGATTCACTACCTTGTATTTGTCGAATTCCAGTTTGTCTCAATTTTGTTGACAATTCTTTAGCATTAAAACCAATCAAGCTGGCCACATGGCTCCTTCTTTCTGTAGCAGGGAGTCGTGATTTAAACCAAACAGAAAAAAGATACCCAAAGCAGGCTCCCATCACATTTCTTCAGGCAGAAAGCACTTACTGAGTGACAGTGTGCCGGGTGCTGAAACAGACTCAGGTGTGCAGGGTCGGTGTGGCCAGCACCGTCCTGCCCTCATAGTGGTGGAGGAAGGAGCAGGCTGCAAACTCGTGAGCAACTGTAACTGCAGATGTGCTAAGTTTTGGAGGAAGTAGTCAAGGCAAAGAGAGAAAGACCACCTAAGAAAGCTTTACCTTGGGTGGACCTTGGAACCAGGGAGGCAAACTCTGAGCTATAATCTGAAACATCGTAAGTTATCTAAACCCTAGTCACTTCTATTCTTGTCACTAAGTTCTTCCACTGCTGTCTCCACTAATAACATCAAAGCCCCAAGCTTGCTGGGGCCTCGGGGAGTCTTCTCTGCGAGTCTCAGTTCCAGGCTCTTCCCCAGAAATCACAAGCTGGATCCTCCTGTGTTGGCGCTCACGTTCCATGGACCTCTTGAGATGTGCAGACCCTTCTTTTTACTGTAAGTGGCCACTGGGTGTTTTCTACCACATCACCCTGTTTCCTTCACTGTTATTAGCAGCCCAGGAAAAAGTCATAAGGCCTCAATATCTTTTCTCTAACTTCTGTAACTTACAATTTTAATGTTTTATTTGAAATTGAATGAAGTAGAATTCAGTTAGAAAAAATATTTTTGGGGAAACTAGAAGTAGAAGCTACAAAAATTCAGTTTCAAGGAACATCGTAGACTAATCATATTTTTGCTTAAATGTTAAACCTATTTTTAAAAGTTTATTTATTCCTTTATTTCATGAGAAAGAGAGAAGAACAAAGAGAAATAGACAGAGAGAGAGGCAGGCACTCCCACAAGGTCTCCCTGCTGGGGCTTACGTCCATTCTCAGTTAGTCCAGCGCCCCCCATGTTCAGGAAGTTTCTGGGATACAAACCCAGGACCTTTCCCATGTGGATCCAGTTGTACTACTACTTTGCCACCACCTGGCCCCTAAACCTCTTTGTATATGAACTAAAGCCATTTTACAAGCTGCCACCTCATTACCAATGACTGGAAACAAATGAAAGATACAGGGACACCAAGTGATGGACAGCACCTGGAGAACCCCATCTATGGGGGTGCACAACCTCCAGAGTTAGGGCAGCAGCTTGTCCAACAGTTTGGCATTATCCACTCACAGTTAACGAGAGGCAAAGCCTGCCACAGAGCCACCTGTGCCCACAGAGATACTCTAGGAGACTTTGCACGCTCCAGGGACACATGCTCAACAAGTTTATATTGGCTTTAAGGAAGGAAAAACAATCATAGGAAATGGCCCAAATTATTACCAGTAAAAGAGAAAACTAAATTGTGTTGTTTTATTTCTTCATATGTGATCTTCTGTAGAAGAGTAATTATGGCTACAAACGTAAATATCAACAATCTCCCATATGTAATATGGACTGAATAAATCATTCCAGAAAAAAGATATGTGAATTTCAAAAACAATTCTTTAGCACATTTTGTTAGATATATAAACCTACACCGAAATGTCTATTATATAGTCATTATGCACTGATGACTTTAAAAATGGCAAGAAAAATACAAAATTCAGAATGATGGATCCCTTTTCCAGCAGAAAGGGAGTGGAACAGGGGTTTTCCAAGGTGTTGAAGGTTTTACATATTTCAGATTAAGTACATGCAGGTTAAATGTGAGTATTAGTTGTATTTTTTATTATTTTAATTTTTTATACATTTAATCACTATAAATCACTTTGTATGTAAGTTTAATTTACCCAACATGAATACAGTTCACACAATTTCAGTTGAGGATACAAAACACATTATCATCAATAGATAATAATCTTATAAATGTCTTGCCTCTCTACTTTTCTCCTTAATGTCTTTTCTTACACTCACAACTTTCTCCCACCCTCTTCGCACATTGTCTCCAGTATCCATAACCATTTTCAATGCTTCTATATCCTCTAGTCTTTCCGTTTACACCAGAGGGTGTGGAAAGTCAGTATATGTTAAGTGGAGACATACAATATCGCTCTTCTATTACCTGACTTGTTTCACATAGCAGTAAATCTTCCATACTCATCACCTTTCTATCAAATGCCAAGGTCTCATTGTTTCTTTATGGATGAGTAGTATTCCATAGAGTATATGTGCCACACTTTTCCAATCCACTCATCTGCTCATGAACATTTGGGTTGGTCCTATGTCTCAGCAATTGTGAATAGTGCTGTAATAAACAGATGTACAAGCACTTTTTCAAGTGAGCATTCTTCTGTCCTTTGGGTAGATATCCAGGAGTAGAATTGCTGGATCATAAAGATTTGTTGTATATTAATTGTATATGTAACTTATGTAAATTCTTTCATCTATAAAATTATTAAAAATGAAAGTAGATCCTGAAAAAAAGAAAAAAAAGAGAGAGAGCTTTCATAACACAAGAGAGAGAGCCATTAAATTTGTATATCCAGGATATATAAAGACTATGCATGTATCAGTTTCTACAACAAAATATATAAATTTCTTCTTTCTCTGTATCTTATTATTATAATGCTGAATTCCATCTAAATCAGAAAGGTAAAAAAGCTTTTCATAATATTGTAAATTTAATTTTAGTAGTTCTTTCTTTGAAAAAAACTTTCCAGAAGACATGTACACTCACTAGAGAGAGAGAGAGAGAGAGAGAGAGAGAGAGAGAGGAAAGAGAGAAATCATCCCCCATGGGGCATGGCACATCACAACTCCTTCTTTTCTCCATCCCATTGGGAATTTGAGGATACCCACACACATGCCACTGGTGTGTCTTTCAAGCTGCCAGATCCGGGATTGGAGCTGCACTGTCAGCTACGAGAAATCTGCTCCTTTAACCATTAGTCTGTAGCTGGTCAAGTAGTTCTAAAAGCTGTGTAAATCCTTTGGGTATTGGGGGAACCAGCAGTTAGTGTAATGGCTATGTCGCTGGACTCCCACATAGTCGACCGCAGTTTGCGTCCTGGACCTTGCGGCTTAAAACTCACGCCGGGCACGTGTGCATGCATGCCCAAGATCCTGAGAGGAGAATGGAGGAGAAGGGATTGCGGCGTGGCCATTCCCCCTGGGGGGTGATTTCTCGCTTTCTGTCTCTCTGTCTCTCTCTGTCTGGCGAGCGCACGCGCCCTATAGCAAAAAACCTCTCCAAAAAAAAAAAAAAAAAAGACTTAAGCTGTTGGCTTGTAACAATGCATGAAGTAAGTTTTTCAAAACTTTATTTTCAGAAAACTTTGTTCTTTTACATTTATGAACTGCTTGTATTATGGTTCACTTTGATCACCAAACTTATTAATTAGAGAGAATTACTTCTCCATTCTAGTTGAAATACATCTAACATGCTTACTAAATAGGTAAATATTTCTAAGTATTTATATCTCAGAAAGTTGTCCCTCAAAACCAAAAACTGGCTGTATCAGATTAATTGCAAAATGCAATGCTAACTCTTGATTACCTAGAGCTGTGATCCAATGTTTTCCCATTTGTCTATTTGCTTGTTTGATTTTTGCTTCCTTCCTCATAAAGAGAAAGTTTCATGAGAGATTTCTGTGATCGCATAACTCTTAGAATAATTTCTATTGGGTTGTTGAAAAAGTCATGATGCATTTTTTTTTTTTGCATAGAAAATCATAGAAAGATACATCATGGTTTTTCTGATGACCCAAAACTTCTTAGTGAGCTTGAATAAATATTTGTTGAATAAATGAGTGAAATTTTCATAGAAGAGTTCAGTGGCACTGGTCAAACATGGCAATGAGAGAAAAAAGCAAAGCCCAAATCTGAGTTTGCCATACACAGAAAGACTTCCGAAAATGACTACAAATCTAAAATTTAGGTGAATTCCCTGCTTCCTTTTAATGTCTCTTCTATGTATAGAGGACTATTTCTGTGATGTTCATAATTTGAGAAGCCATATTTTTTCTATCGACTCTAAATAGTTAATGACTGGTATCTTTGGAGCCAAATATGAAGCCCTGTGGTTTTAGACAGTGCTGCAGCAGTCCTAGTCTTTCAGGGATGACGTCTCACTTACTTTGTTAACACTTCCCCACACATTTCTATTGATTTTCCCTGAGGCGAATGTCTTCTGATTCTTCATTGGTAGCTCAAGGAAGACAGCACTAGCTCCTGAGTCACATGGGAGCTTGAATGGTCTACTTTGCTTCAATCCCCAGTCCTGATGCTGACTAATAACGGATGAGAGTTTGGAGAGAAAGAAACAGTAGCCATCAGAGGTACCAGAAATGACAGAAGACTGCTACAAGGCTGAGTCTGAGTGGCTGTTTGAAAATGCTTTTGCTGGACAAAATGGTGGGAGTTGGTAAATGAGCCAAGCACAGGAAGGGCCCTGAGTCTTTGGAATGATTAAAACAATAAATGGGCGGGGTGAGGATGAAGATTTTTGGAGCATGGAAAGGGCTGAGCTGTTATTTTAGCAGATGTAGAAGGGTCAAGATGAGAAAGCAGATGAAGGAGGGCAGCACGTCACCACACTGGCTAGGGTTTTCTAACGCAGAGAACATCCAGGAGGGGCAAAGCAGGTCTCATGGCATGAAGATGACTAGGTAATTCACAAGATGAATTAAAGTAAGATTTGACAATTTTTTTAAATAATTATTTTTTTATTTAACTTTATTTATTTACTTATATATTTTAATTTCACCAGAGAGGGATAGAGTGAGAGAGACAGAGAGAGAGAGAGAAAGTGAGAAAGCAAGCTGCCAGGTCCAGGACTTGAACTACAGTCAGCCATGAGGAAGTCGTGCACCCTTAACCACCATACCACCTGCCAGTCCTGTGATTTGATAATTTCAAAAGAAACATAAAAGAATTGCGAAGTATCAGAGTAAAACACTGTGTTTTACAGCTAAATATGGGAATAACAGCCAAGAATGGGAGACTTTTAAGGGTGAACAGCATCTAGATAGCATTTAGTGTTATTTTCATTTTTATATATTTCGATAAAGCTAATGTATATGCTTACTAGCTCATCCATTTATGAATCTCTGAAAATACTAAACAATGGCTTATTGACTGTTAACCATATGCTCGTAACTATGAGTTACAGATTGGAAACGGTTTTACCAGAGCCCCAGGGAGTTCATGGTATCATATAAATAATTTTTGTGCTATATCTTTGTTATAAAATATCCCATCATTGAATATTCATGTTTTTCTCTCAAATTTGGGCACTATTAGACTACAAATATTTCTTGTAGGGGGGGTCCTAGAATGGAAACTATTATTAATCAAATATTTTTTTTTTTTTTGTTTTTATTTTGAAGTTTCTGCCTTAGGGTGCAAGCACTCAACAGAGGGGAGAGAGACAGATGAGAAGGAAAGTGAGAAATCACCCACCAGCGGAGTGGCCACACTGCAATTCTTTCTCCTCCATTTTCCTCTCAGGATCTTGGGCATGCATGCACATGCGCCTGGCGTGATCTTCAAGCCACAGGGTCTAGGACTTGAACCACAGTCAGACACATGGAATTCAGCTGTCTTTATCACCATGCTAGCTGCAGGCTCCAGACCAATACGCTCTAGCAACTCTAAAATGTAAGTAAGTTAAGTTACAAAAATCTAGGAACCAGAGATGGCACAGCAGTTATGTAGCTGGACTCCCACATGGCAGACTGAGATTTGCATCCCAGACTTGACAACTTGAAACTCATGCCAGGTATGTGCGCGTGTGTGCCCAGATCCTAGGAGGAGAAATAAACTGTGGCATGACCATCCCCCTGGGGCGTGATTTCTCACTTTCTCTCTCTCTCTTTCTGGTGAGTGCATGCACCCTAAGGCAGAAATCCCTATTAAAAATCATCAAAAAAATAAAAAAAAACAAAGACAAGAAAATAAAATCTGAGAAGCATTATCCACCTCATTTTCTATGGCAGACTTACTGGGAGTGATGGAGGACAAGAAAAAGCAAGACGATGGGAGCTTTAGTACTCTCTGGGTGGAGACACAGAGGAAGAACCATACAAAAATAGTCCCAGAAAGGTCTCCTAAAATTCTCTTAGCACTGATAATGACAATGAATCTTCACATAATAATATCAAAATACCCAAGAACACGTAGTTTCTTTGTAAAATCTTTGTAGAATTTGACTGACTTAATAATAAACAGCTGAATTAAGTAAATAGTTACGGGATAAGTAGTGTCTACCCCAAATGCCTATGTCCAAGCTCTAAACTCCAGTATTTCTGATGTGATCCTATTTAAAGATAAGGTGTTATGAAATTAAATTAAGAAGAAGTCAGAAGGGTGGACCCTAAGTCAATATAATTGGCATCTTATATAAGAGGGGAAATTTGAACAGAGAGATGATCAGAAGGAATACTAGAAAAAGATGCAGACCTCCAGGTGAACGTGAAGTCTGCCCACTTGCTAGCTGAGGAGAGAAGCCTGGCCCAGACGACCCTTTCTTCAGAGCCCGGGGAATCAGCCCTGCCCACACTTTGAATTCGCTCTTCCAGGTCCAGCATCTATGGGCAAAATATGTGTGTTTTTTATGCCACTCAATTTGTGGTAATTTACTGTAGTAGATTGAACAAACTAGTACATCAAAAATATATTTCTATTGAATATAGAACTTTGCTTAAGTATCAGTATTATGTTTATATAGGTTGTAGTTTCAAAGGGCTTAAAATAGATACTGGAGTTTTTGCCAAGTTGATTAAAAACTCATAGATGTCCCGGTACTCATTCTATAAGGTGTCCAGCAGATTAGGAGAATTTCAGTCTAAATTGAACACTTGAAATTTTTTGGAATATGTTGTTGTACCATACACACATATGATTTATTTTTCATAAACATATGTAGTGAGATATATTAGGTTGTAAAAAAAGTCATGATGCATTTTTGTATGCAAAAATGCTATATATTATACTATTATGTACCATATACAAAATGTTTGATATGTAATATATGCTATATCCTCTTCATAGTATTAGCTATGTACCCACAGATGTGTGTGTGTGTCCAAATACTCTATACAAAATAAATAAGCTTACCTACATTTTGTCTTCAGTATTTCATGGATTTAATGTTAATGATTTACGTGTCTGAATCATTCATTCCAAACTTAGAGGAGGGCTGGGGACCAGCAGGTGGCATGGTGGTTAAGGTGCTGGATACTCCCACATGACCAACCAAGGTTCAAGTCCTGGACCTGGCAGCTTCCTTTCTCCCTTTCCCTCTCTCTCTCCCTCTGTTGTCTCTCTCTGGCCAAATTAAAAAAATGAATGAATAAATAAAATTAAATAAATAATAATTAAAAAAAAAACTTAGAGGAGGGTTGACTAAATTGGCCAAGGTTCTTTGAGTGCACCATAGAAAAATAGCTTGTTCATGAGCCATCTTCCACAGGCTTTTAAACAGTTCCCTTACTCATGTCACATGAGAACATGGTGTTATTCCACTATGTGCAAAAAAATTTCCTAGGAAACTATACTTTTTCATTGGTTATTTTTTTCTGTAAGATTAAAAAAATGAGCATAGTGGTTTGTGGAAATCTGTCAATAAAAGTGTAGAAATTGAATCATGATTATTATTTCCAAGTACTGTCTTTCATATCTTTCCCTCTGCACTTACATTATGATCAATTCTAAGCCAGTAGTTCATGGTCATGGCCATCATATTAAATAGTTATTAGAAATCTCTTATTTTACAGTTGACATCTATTCCCTGCAGTATGGTTAGGTAGAAATCTCTAATAGTTGTGTTGGGTTTATGCACCATTTATTGTGTGTCATATTTGTGGAAATGCTTTATATATTTTCTTTCCATTCTAGATTTTTCCCCATCTATTTCAATATCTGGGTCAAACATCTTGAGCTTAAGAATTTCCAGGACACAGTTTAAACCCAAGTCTGCCAGAATTCCACCCAGGTTCTTTGATCCTAGTCTGTAACACTTCCGTGTTAAGGTACTGCACAACTTTTATGGGAGGTTAACATCACTCACTTTCATTCAAAGAGATAACATGTTCAGAGTAGCAGTCCTGTACCCAGCATGAATTTTCATTCTGCTGTTGCTTTGACTTATGTGTGTTTAGAAATGTATATCGGTCCAATTTTATCTACCAGCTACTAATTCTTTGTATTCTACTCACCATCACTATAGTTAACTATATCAAATAATTAATGATGCTTCATTGAACGTGTGTATTTCCTAAGGGTGTTTTTGTACTTAAAGACACATTCTGGAAATTATTTAAACAGTTAACATTAGAAATAAATGTCAACAAATCGAAGCAACTAATTAGAGGTATACTTTTTATATGCACTGGCAACTTGGCATCCACACAAAACAGTATTAGGTGTAAAGGACAAGCATATGTAATATGGTCCAGTGGAGCATACGCCATGGAGCCAATGTCTAGAAAACTATTGAGAGCTTATTCGTGGGAAACAAAATTGGGTTGCTTTTTTCTTTTCTCTTTATGACATTCTGAAGTAAGAAAAACATACGAAATTTACTACATTTTATTTGGGTAACTCAACCACCAGAAGTTTTAGTTTCTAAGTAATGTTGAATGTGGCCTTGGGAAGTAAGAGTCTTTGAACTATTTTTATCTTTTGGAGAACTTTGATCATTTGGAGGCTGTGAGTAAATCTATAAACACATTACATGTTATATTAGTAAAATTATTTTTTACAAATTGGATTTTAATGCTTTTTTTTTGTATATACCAAATATCCTTGCAAAGAATGATTAGGATAAAAACTATTAGACAAATTATGCTAATACAATACAATTCCTAACACTGAGATAGTTCTGCATTACAAACTGTTGTGAGCACATTTATCAGAGCCAAGATGGACACACACCCACACTCAAGTGCAGATGTTGAGACTGATGATCACATATGGGTATGTGTGCCCATGCACACACAGACGCACACCCCAAGAAGTTATGATAAGGTATGCATGACTGGAACTTTTTATGGATAAAAGAATAGGCCTACCTACCAGGTCTGAAATCTCTTAAGAGAATAAGAAAGGGATTAGTGGAAATTTGGGGAAAATGGAGAAGTAAGACAGTTGTGGGACACAGATGTGATTCGTTGCCTGTTGATGAAGTCATGTATAGTGTTCTCAACTCGCCTGGTGTGTGGCCTGAATCATGTTGGGTAAAATCTTTTTACAATCTTAAAAAAAAAAAAAAGAAAAAGAAAAGAAAAGAAAAGGATTAGCCTGGGGCTTTCATTATGCTAAGGGGGAAAGGTACCAAGCACAAGTGGGGCCCTTGTGGTTTGAACATCCCCGTTTCTCTGACTGGTACCGGAGTTTCAACTTTCTTAGCCTGCTCAGATGAGGGACACCAAGGGAAGGGAGGAGGTGAGATTCCCCAGCTGTTGTCAGTCAAACATCAAATATGGAGTTGTGCTAAGGAGCCCTACTCTCTAAACTATGCTGGACTTAGGGTGTCTCTTTCCTTGATTGTGCTCTCACATTCGCTATACTATTTTATTCATTCATTTGAGCCTATATTCTTGAGAGATAATGACCTGTGGCTGTATCTTTGAGGGGCGCTCTTCAGGTTCTGAAATCAGATCGTGTGCTAGGTTTATACAATTATTTTGTAAAATTCCCTCCATTCTCCCTACAGTAGCAGTGTCCGATTAAATTAGCAATTATTTGTTTTTTGAAAGTTTTGTGGGAAGTCAACCCAAAAGTTCCTTGACACTATTTTTTCCCCAAGGAGGAGCTGATAATCAAGAAAGCCTTAAAGTTCCCTTCCACTTGATTCAACTTTAAACAGATTTCTTCCTAAGTCTAGGCCCCTGATCTCACTTTTCTTAGAGCATTTACTTTAGAAAACTTCTAATTATAAATTCTTTTTCTGCCCCTTTGAAATGTAAATTTTTTAAAAGCTTTTGCCAGTGTTACAACTCCAGACTTTCTTTCTCAAGGACCTGGGAGCCTTCCCTTTGAAATGTGATCATGAAGGAAAATAGGACCCCTGCTGCCCATCACGGTGGGAGGGCAGAAGCATAACTTCAGTGGGGTGCTGTGCACTAAGTTGTAAAGCTACCTGCTGTTTCAAACGTGTGAGGAAGTTTACTTTTCTTGGGTAAAGCCAATTAGCAAATGCAGATGCCCTATGATCTCCCCTCACCCTAGCTGTTAAAGTCCTACTGCCTTGGTTTGCTGAGTCCCTTAATTACTGTTTCTTTTGCTGAGCAGAAGCTTTATAACCTGATGTAATACCACTTGTCTGCTTTTGGGATTATTGCCAATAAAATAAAATATAAAATAAAATCCTACTGCCTCTTGTTTCAGCTGAGCTCAGAGTTTTCTGTTCCCCACTGCAGGGGCCTAAAGTCTTCAGTGACAGTGGAGCAGTTCTGTGCCATTTTGCTTTGATGCTAGTAACATAACCAGCCTTAGATAGCCTCAGACACCAGGTGCTGACCTGGCAGGGCTGTGTCAGGAGGGCTGAGGGACCTGATGACCTCCACTGCCAGGAGGGAGTGTACAG
Source organism: Tupaia belangeri chinensis (assembly GCF_000334495.1). Taxonomy (NCBI): domain Eukaryota; kingdom Metazoa; phylum Chordata; class Mammalia; order Scandentia; family Tupaiidae; genus Tupaia; species Tupaia belangeri. The sequence continues at coordinate 4,266,929 of NW_006159558.1, read as the reverse complement.
TGCGCTGCACCAGAGGGACCAGTGAGAACAGTCCTACTTTGAGTAACGGGCCAATGGGACAGCTACTTGAGTCTGCCAATTAGAGCTGCCAAGTTTCAATCCTTTATTTGCATATGTAAACCTGGCTGAAGACCTAGTGGGAATTATTTCTCTATAAAGACCCATCCCTGAACACATTAGGGAGCCAACCTAGGTGCCTGGATGATGTCGGCCGAAATAAAGCCTTTTTCCTTGACACACATCATTTGTTAAGTTTGTTTTTTCTGGAGCAAGTGACTGTTCCCAGTCTGCATCTGTTTGATTTTAATGGTAATAAAAATGCTACAAACTTGTAGAAAATACTTCAAATATAGGCAAACACAGAAAAAAATATAGCCAATACTGTAAATCCACAAATATATTGAGCAAATGCTAACATTTTCCTGCAGATCCTAGGAACCTTTCCCCAGTCTCTTCCCAGAGGCAATCGTCCTGGCGGGCCTGGTGTGCAGTTGCTGTTGTCACTGGAGGTCGGTGGAAGGGGAGAGAGAGGCAGTCTACAGACCACAGGGACTGGAACATGTCCACAGTAAGCCCACCTTCCGGAGGTCAGAAGAGCAGGACAGGCTGCCTGCTGGAGGTGTGAGCACTGGGTCATGACTCGTGAAATACCAGCCCTCATCTGTTGTTTTCCAGGCACCCTCTTGAGAACTGCAGTACCAGGCTCCTCCTTCTTGGGTGACTCCACTTAGAAACATGTTTTCCCTGGATGTGGGAGCCTAAGGGTAACTCTGGGCTTTCAGCAGAGCTGTGTTTGCAGCAGAGTCCAGGTATCTGAGCTCCTGTGAAGACTGTTGGCTTTCTGTTGATTTGCATTACCCAACTCAACTAATTAGGGACTAATATAAGAAATAGCATGCCAAGATTAAGGGGAGTCTGGGATATTCTGCATCTTGGAAATAGCCTTGAATGCAGGCCCAATGCCACAAAACTCACTTTCATGTGCAGCTTGCTCTTTGCCTGAGGCAACTCAGAACAGCGCATGCACCTTGGGTGGGGATGGAATCCTAGAGAAGGCCAGCATAGTTCCTGGGTTTGGTAGACAGGGATGGGACCTGCGAGAGCCAGAACTAGCACAGCTCTCCTTCTCATCTTCTGCTCGATTTCTGCCTCTGGGCCTGATGGCACCAATTTTGTTTTAGGAGTTGGGGGTTAGGTTCTTCCAATATTAAATACTGTGGTCTCAGTGTCCTCCTAGCATGCTGGTCCACCTCTCAGCAGAGTTGTGCTTCCGCCTGTGCTCATTTCCTTGCAACGCACACCCACCCCTCCTTTTTTTTAAATCAACACCTCTAAACTTCAGCTACCATTGGCACTTGGTGTGAATCTGGAAACAAAACAGAAACAATGTAACAAATGCTACTATATAACATGTTTCTCTGTTCCTGGAAGACAAATGGAATGAAATAACTTTCTCAACATCTATTAAAGGTATCTCAGTCAGTCTGTAGTTAGCAGTTACTACTTGTCCATATCAATTCCAGGTATCTCTTTCTGGACTACTTAAGAGACTTTGGGGTGCAAGCGACATATGCCCACACTGATTCAAACAAAGGAGGAATTCATTGAACTGGATCAGGGTGGCTGAACAATCAGTGCTCAGAAGTGCAGGAACAGAGAATGCAGAGATCCTGGGAAGCAAGGCCCAGTGCATAACCCCTCAGGGTGCAGAGTTTCAATGATCTTTATTCTTTATTTCTTCGCAAGCAAGATTCAGTTTCTGGAAGAGAGGTTTTATGATTGGTCTAGGTTTGGTCACATGTTACCCCATGCAAATAGGCATGAGGGGTCAGTGTAATGAACAATCTCACCGTGCACATTCTGGAGGAAATGGGGCTTCCAGTTCCTCTAGATTAACCTAGGGAGCACCTCATCTTGGCTCTAATAATCATGCATTCTCATAACATGCAGACCACATGCAGATAATGGTTCATTCTAGGGAAGGCTTGTTCCTAAGAGGAAGAAATGAGACAAAGATGGGTAAAAGTTGGGTTGGCAAAATAAATAAACAGATAAACACTTGTAACAGAAAAAAAAAAGTTATTATTACCTAAAGTGAGTGTGGACATTGGGCAGGCCAAAAATCCTAAATATTGCTGTAAGCCATCTTTTGATTCCAGTTGTGAAGTATTTGTCCTGTATCCCACTGGTTGGGCGACTGAGTGAGAACTGGGGTAGAACAAGAGTACCGGAATGTGGACTTAGTTTTCCATCTTCCTTGTCCTGTATCCCACTGGTTGGGCGACTGAATGAGAACTGGGGCAGAACAAGAGTACCAGAATGTGGACTTAGTTTTCCATCTTCATCCAGGACCGGACTCCTTTAAAGGGAAGGAGGATTCATAAGTACTCAGGAATGTCATGAAACTCTCATTGCCTTTTCCTCAATTGTTTTTTAAAATAAATATTAAAATCTTAAAACCAACATCCTTCTTTAAATAATTATTTTATTTACTTATTTATTTTAATTTGACCAGAGAAGGACACAGAGAGAGAGAGAGGGAAAGTGAGAAAGTAAGGCACCAAGTCTGGGGCTTGAACCACGATTGGCCATGTGGGAGTCCAGCACCCTTAACCGCCATGCCATTTGCTTGCCCTTTAAAACCAACTTTCTTTCAAAGTAAGTGTTTCCTACTCCTGTAAGTCAGGCCACTGAGTATAAATGTCCTAAATTAAGTACAATTATGTTGCTAGTAAGTTATGAAGCACAAATTGACCACTTACTCAATACAAGGGACAGGATATCTTTTGGAGCTGCAAACATAGCAAAGCCAAGATCATGTCCCTCAAGGCATGTAATCATTGGGCCCAGCACGGATTTCCTTTGCTGAGTTTCACGACCACAGCCTGTGCCTTCCATTTCCTGCACCCGCCCTCTTGTGAGTCCCCAGTAGTCCAGAGGAACAAACTTCCATGGATCATAGAAAGTCTGCCACCACTGCTGTGAGTTTAATGGACTGTTCTCACATGTTCAGGTAGGCCATATGTATCGTCTGTGAGTGTGGAGCCTCCACACACAGATTGCGTAAGTAATATAGTGTCTGTGCCAGGATTAACACCCAGGAGACCACCAGTTCATGGCATGTCAGCTTCCATTACAGCAGAGCCCTGTCTTAGTTGTACATCCTACTTCTTTATGAATCCTGTATTTGAATATGGGCAGCCAAAATAACCATGTTGGGGATAACTAGAAACATAGTTGCCAAACTTAAATGCAGTTTGTGTTCAGTAATTGCTGAATATTATTTTCATGAAACCACATGTTCAAACAAGTCCTTCAAAGTAAACTTACGGATCCGATGGTGGCGTGGTGGTAATACAAAGCTCTGTTGTGATGGACCCACTCGGGAAGATCCTGGTTTGCATCCTGTCTCCCTGCACACACTGGGCTCCCGTGCCGATGCCTGTGATCCAAGCTGGCTGATGTAGGAAGACCCTCCTCGGGTGCCTCGCTCTCCTTTTGTGTCTCTTTTTCTTTCTCATGAAAGAAATACTTCTTTTTCATCTTTTCTTTTTTTTTTTGAGAGGTTTTCGCTATAGGGCGCGTGTGCTTGCCAGACAGATAGAGAGAGACATAGAGAGATAGAAAGTGAGAAATCACCCCCAGGGTGGATGGCCACACCACAATCCCTTCTCCTCCATTCTCCTCTCGGGATCATGGGCACACACACACACGCGCCCGGCATAAGTTTTAAGCCACCAGGTCCGGGACGTGAACCATGGTCGACTACGTGGGAGTCCAGCAACATAGCCATTACGCTAACTGCTGGTTCCCATGAAAGAAATACTCTTAAAACATAAAAGTAAATTTGGTGCTCCTTCCATTCTGAGAGGATTTGGGAATGTAAGAGCTAAAATTTTCTTAATTCTTTCCTTTACCTTTAAGGGAATTTATTCATTTTTCTTTCAAGTTTTGATGTGTCTGTCTGTGTGTGTGTGTGTGTGTGTGTGTGTCTGTCTGTGTCTGTGTGTGTCTGTGTGTGTGTGTGGTTAAGTGGGTGGATTAGTACAGTCCTGATGCTTCTTAATAGTCACGAACAGACCTTTGATAGTTCACAGCAATCTGTACATCCCTTAACCCTAAAGCAAGGCACATTCTGAATTTTCAGGGGATGCCCCATTTACACTTATTCCATTTTCTCTGTCAGCAACACTGACCAGATATTTCCATGGTAGCTTTTAGGTGACATAGCTTCTTGCCATGAAAATGACATAAGGTTGATTTATTGTATGATTATCCTGATTTTTCTTTTATTTTTATTTTAAGGAATATGAGAAAACCCTAAAATACCAAGGCAGGAGATCTGGTCTTCTCTCTGCTTAACCATGCAAATAATAATAGGAAGTTTGATGGACAACTGGAATGTGGATGGCATACTCTTTTCTTCACAGTTTTGTGAGCAAAAATTACTAATTCATGAAAAGTCATAGTCTCTGAGACAGGTAGCTGTCCTATGTTACTAGGTAAAAGGGAAGTAAAAACAACAGTGGAGTATAGAATGCCTTGTCTTTATGGAATGAGTTTTGGCCCCAGAAATAAAAGTTAAAGTTCTAAACCCCAGTGCCTCTGAATATTATTTATTTGGAAATAGAGTCTTTGCAGATACAATCAAGTTCAGATTAGGTCATTAGAGTGACTCTAATCCAATATGCCTAGTGTTTTTAAGAGAGGAAACATTTGAACAGAAACTCCTAAGAAGAATATCCTATGTTGACCGAGATAGGAGTGATTAAGCGACAAGTCGAGGAATTCCAAAGGTTGCCAGCAGCCATCAGAAACTTGAGAATCAGGAAAGGATTTCAGAGGGAGCGTGGTGCTGCCAACATGTTGATTTTGAACTTCTGTCATTCAGAACTGTGAAACAATAATGAACTTGTGCCGTGTTAAGGCCTCCAGTTTGTGGGGCTTTGTTACGACAGTGTCTGAGAAGCAGATGCACCTTGTCTTCAGGGATTGCCAGCACACAGGGACTCGCTGATCATCAGTGCCATGCCAGACATTGGGTTAGTTCTTGGAGTACAAAGGCAAATAAAAACGGCCGCTTTCCAGAAGAAGCATGGATGTCATACACTATTTCAACGTTCTGGCAGAGCTAAACTTGCTAGCAGATGGAACCCCTGAAAGACGATCTTGTTTCACTACAGTCATAGCACAC
>NW_006159558.1:4255267-4261517 GCF_000334495.1 Tupaia belangeri chinensis | reverse complement strand
CCCTGAAAGACGATCTTGTGTCCCTACAGTCATAGCACACATTAAAATGATATTTGAATTGCAAACCTCTTTCCAGGTTGCAGGATATTTCAAAAAAGTTGTAGAGTTAGAATAATAAAACCTAACAAGAGAAAGTATGTAAATGGCAGTTGTCAGCTTCTGTATTGATCAAGGAACCATTTCTGTAGGCTAGAAGATTGAGAGTGGGAGTCGTAAATCATTGCTGCTTATCTTTTGGAGACCTGAAATCTGCAGGTCTCCAAAACAGAACTCTTCTGTGCATTTTTTTGCCACGGGGTCTACCATCTGTAATTCTGTTGGTAATTGTTCTTAAGTTTTTCACAATGGCATTGTGGAATTACATTTCTTTCTTTCAAATGGGTGATGAGTTTGGTCTTAGGAAAGTATTAGTGGCAATTGGTAAACTTGAGATGTCTGTAAATAAAATTACATTAAAGGCAAAAGCACCTTCTGTTCACTAATCTTTTATTTCATTCCAGCTATCCCATATTTAATTGGAAGGTCAATGTGAAGATAAATTACACAGTGTAAGGATTTGGAGATTCTGGCACTGTTAGGAGTATTGGTTTAAATTATTCCTGGGCACACAGTGTAAGGATTTGGAGATTCTGGCACTATTAGGGATATTGGTTTAAATTATTCCTGGTTTTTTTGTCTTTTCTAACTCACAACGATTTTGACAGTTCCATCATACTGACTTGTCTTCCTACTATGTGGTTTCTCTATTTAATAATGACACTTGCCCTAGGGTCTCACAAAGTAACCATAAAGTTTCCATAATCTGTATCACAAATAAAAAAGGGGCATTTCTCTCCTCATTTTATGCAAATGTATTAATTTATGAGCTCTGAAAAAAAATCTGAAAGAAAATGGAGCCAACTATTTCTTTCATTGAGTAAATTAAAATTTAATAATCAGATTGTAAAAAAAAAAATCACTGGGTATTAAACCATCTACTTTCCTTCCTTCCACCAAATCTAAGACATCTCAAATGAAGACTTAAATATATCAATCTGTTTGGGGCCAGCAGACGGCGCAATGGTTATGATGCTGGACTCCCATGTGGTCGACCATAGTTAGAGTCCCACACCTGGCAGCTTAAAACTCAACACTGGGAGTGTGTATGTTTGCCCAAAATCTTGAGAGGAGAATGGAGAAGGGATTGTGGCGTGGCCATCCCCCTTGTGGGGTGATTTCTTGCTTTCTGTCTCTGTCTCCAGTGGGTGTATGTGCCTATAGCAAAAATCTCTCTTAAAAAAAAAAAGATATAAATTTGTTCTTTTTTTGTTACAAAAGAGAAATACCAAATCTAGAATAATTAAATTAACTTTCTTACGATTAAAGATATTGTATGTGCATATTATACACACATGCACACACAGATAGAGTCTTTTATTTATTTTGGGTAACCCATAGCATAAGTTACAATGAAACTTGAGAATTCATTCAACATTTATTTTGAGAACTCTAAGATGAATTGTGGTTTGAAGAATATTTTCATGTCTCTAATAAAAGCTACATTTCAGCAAGTGTTTAACATTGACCAGATAGTACCAAGTCAATGGTACACTTATTCTCTTAAACACCAAGGCCATTTTTATACAAATCCGACCAAGTTCATAGGCAGTCGCCTAGTTCAGAGTTCCGAGCAGGAGCACAGGGAGCTGCCGAGCCACACTTCCCAGAAGAGATGATCAGAGGGTCCCCTCCATCCACCTCTGCGCAGTCCACCCCTACACGTGGGCAGAGCGGGGCACATTCCTGATGGCCCTAAGAAGCCGCTGGGACTGTGGCCCTCCTCAGTGATTTCAGAGGAGTCTTTCAAAGTCTGATGTTTTCAACCCATAATTCGCAGTTTGCCACGGGGTGTCATCAGAGAATATGAAGAGCTCAGTGTCTTGGATTTCTTTGTACCTAACTCTGAACTGAGTTTCCAGAATGGGACTGTTCTCCATTCTGTCTACCCTACCAGATCTCATCATCCAGCAGGACCCCTGACATTAGTATCAGAATATCACCTCCTCCTGTGGGGTAATTAAAAAGTCACTTTAAAGTTAGCAGCACTGGGGACCAGCAGTTAGCGTAATGGCTATATCGCTGGACTCCCATGTAGTTGACTGATTCGTGTCTCAGACCCGGTGGCTTAAACTTATGCCGAGCTTGTGTGCGTGCATGCCCAAGATCCCAAGAGGAGAATGGAGAAGAAGGGATTTCGGCATGGTCATCACACTGGGGGCTGTTTTCTCGCTTTCTGTCTGTCTGTCTGTCTGTCTCTGTCTTTCTGGCAAGCACAAGCGCCCTATAGCAAAAACCTCTCAAAAAAAAAAAAAAAAAAAAAAAAAAAAAAAAAGAAAAAAAAAAAAAAGTTAGCAGCACTGGAACAGGTACTGGTGCACCAGGGCAGGTCCCACGTTGGCATGCAGGGACCTCCCTGCATATGCATAGGCTGTTTGATAATGGAGAGATGATCTCTGTGTGAGGGCTGTGTTGGCTGTGTCTCTCTCTGTCTTTCTCTCTCTCTTAGAAGAAATAAATAAACAAAAAATTATAAAATAAAAGTGAGCAGCATGTGACTTCAGTAAAGCATCCATTGTTACTAATGTCACCTCTTTTCAGCTAGTGATCACATGTTATTGTTGGCTCCCTGGATCATTGCTAGAGCTGGTTGTCTGGTTTCCCACACATCAACCCAACAGAATGCAGCCTGGCCTCCTGGGCTGTTATCACAGACAACGGGTTGTTTTCCTGGGCAGCTGCTGCAAGCTGTGGGTCACAGGTCTGTCTTTCTAGTATATGACCGACTGTTGCGTCTACACAGTCCCTTGAAGTACAGGTTATAGAGCCTCCAAAAGGCACAGAAGTGGGGTCTGATGCAAAAGGCCATGCACTGCAGGGTTCATAGCTTTATCCCCCGCCCCCATCCTCTATTACTGCCTCATGCAAATCATTAGGGCTTCCCAAACTGGCAGACTAAGATCTTAGCACTGTTCTCACTGTAGTTTAAAGTCATGGCCTTAGAACACTGTTTTTCTGAGCAGTGGTTATTGTTAATCTTTGTCCTATATATGGCAAAGGAAAAAATGCAAAAGCTGCATTTATCAGAGAGTGAAAGAATGGCAAACAAAACTCTTCTATTGTCTACAAAACTTGAATAAATTTCAGTATAGTGTTTAAATTCAAAACAATGATAATCAGAATACACAAAGAACTCAAGCAGTTGTCCTGAAAAAAGATGACCATCCCTATTAAAAGATGGTAGAATGAGTTGGAAAAAAGCACTCTCTAAGGATGACATACAAATAACCAAAAGACATGAAAAAAACGCTCAACATCCCTCATCGTAAGGGAGATGCAGATCAAAACCACGAGATACCACCTAATCCCAGTCAGAATGACTAAGATTAAAAAAAAAATTAAAAGTGCTGGTGGAGGTGTGATGAAATGGGAACTCTCCTACACTGCTGGTGGGAATGTAAATTAGTCTACACACTGTGATTGTAGAGATCTACAAAAAGAACTACCATATGATCCAGCAATCCCACTCTTTCGTATCTACCCAAAAGAGAGAAGAATTCTTTTTTAAAAAAAAACAATTATTTTATTTAACTTTATTTTATATGTTTATTTATTTATTCATCTAGAAGGACGGGGCAGGGATGAGAAAGCAAGCCACCAGGTCCGGGACTTGAACCACACTTGATCATATGGGAGTCCAGCACCCTTGACCACAACGCCACTTGCCGGCCCCTATAACTGTTATTTTTTTAAATTTTTATTTTTTATTATCATCATAATCTTCTTCATATTACATTGGATTACATATAACTTTACAGTGTATTATTGTTTTCTCAAAAGGGAATGCCATGCATGTCAGTCAGTACAGAGACATTAATCTCCCCACTTCAACATTCAATATCTTTTCTATGTTTTCCCCAATCATTATTCTTACTATTCTACTTATTTTTTAAACAGTCAATCGCTATCTCTCATTTTGCTTGTAAAAATACTTTGCCCATCATGAAATACTTCTCAGACCAATCCAGTTGAGAATACTATACATGTCATCAACAGTTAATAAGCCATATCTGTTTCTCACTAACGTCCTGACTCTCTATTGTTCACTTGCTATCTTTCTCTATCCTCTTCTCTTCACTTCCCCCAAGACAGAAGAATTCTTAATTGGAAATGTGCTTGTACATTCATGTTTATTGCATTATTCACAATTGCTAAGACATAGAACCAACCCAAATGCCCAAGAACAGATGAATGGATTGAAAAAGTGTGGCACATAAACTCTATGGAATATTACTCAGCCATAAAAAACAAGACCCTGGCTTTTGACAGAAAGTGGATGAATATGGAAGATTCACTGCTGAGTGAAGCAAGACAGGCTATGAAAGAGAGAAATTGTATGTCTCCACTTAGCATATACCTAGGGTCTGCACTCTATGGCCAAAACTGAATGACTAAAGGTTATACAAACACAGTAAATGATTGTGAATACCAGATACAGTGTGGGAAGAGGGTGGGTGAAGGAGTAGAGTCTGAGGAAGAACATTAAGGAGAAAAATAGAGATAGCAGGAATTTATGGGACAAAGCAATGGGTTATTATCTGTTGAAGATAACTTTGTAATATTGTCAACTGTACTGGTGAGTAATGTACACATGTTGGAATATTTGCTTTGCAAGCTAAGTAACATGATTGAATGTATAAAAGAAATTGAAAATTAAAGAAAAAAATAAAGTTAAAAAACAAAATCTGATTCTTATGTTAATGAAGAGCAGCCTTGTTCATTTCTATTATAATAAAAGAAATAGTTGATTTCTAAGTTCAAATTTGCATCCCTCAACCCCCTGAAATTATTAATCCCATTCCATATATAATTAAATGATTTTTCTCCTCCTGACTGTAGAAATAACAGGTCATGGTTCATTTTGCTAGTTGTCAATACCAATGTGCTGTGTCCACATCATAGATAAATTGAGGCTCACGAATGTGGCATTTTGACAAGCTATTTGACCCTGCATCTTGACAGTGCTCATTACTGGCTTCCAGCTGCCTGTGTTTTGATGAGCTGGGTCTTAAAGGCAGTTCCTGAAGTGCATCTGAGCTTTGCTGCAGTGTTATCTGGCAGTGACCTCCAGTGACCCCTGAGCTGGTACACTGCCTTTAGGAATGTGATCAAAGAGAGTATCTCCAAGGCTTACATTCCATGCCTATTAAACACCAGATAAAAGTTTGCGAATAATTGTTATAATCCTGACTTACCTCCATGGTAATTTGAAATCTCTGCTACCGTCTATTCTGGGACAGAGTGTTAGTGTCATATCCACACACTAAAATGGGCAATTTGCATTTTCTGAGATCCAAGAGAGTGATCGTGGTGTTCTGTGAGGTGGCTACATGAGGTGTATCTGCCTTTGGACAACGCTCCAGAGTCACATTTCACTCTGAGATGTGAGGTCGGAATGTAATTTATCTGTGATGTGTACACTCAATTGACAATCTCTTTCCAAGGACTTCTTTGATCAGAATATAAATCTATTGAAAACTTTGATCTGAGAGGTAACATGGAGAAAGGTGAAGCAACAGAACAAAAAACATCATGGAGGAGAACACCCATTGAGCAGGAATAGATTTAGATTTGGGAAGAGAATGAACAAATAAGAGACATGAAGTGGGTATAAAGTTAGTCAGCAATGTGCAACATGTCTTGAAAACTTCAACATGTTCTAGGTATTATGCATACTTGCTTATATATATTTATATATACTTGCTTGTACAAGATACAAGCACATGCAAATCACTCCTCACTACCATCCATCAGTATCAATTTCTTTCCCCTGAGTAATTACCCTGATTCCTTCAAGTACCCACTCTTGGTTTCTCATGTAACCGTTCCTCACACAGACCTCCAGGTGACCCAGCACTTGGTCAGGTGGTTCTCTTAAAGGGCATTCTTAATTTCAAAATGGCTGCAGGCCTGCTAAACCTTAAACTGGCCTGTACCATTATGAATCTTGTTTAAATCTACTTACCAGTTAATAGACATTAGAGTTATTTTTGGACTTTACTACAAAAAAGAAATATATAAATATTCTCACATGGGTCTTTCAGTGGCCATATGTTTTCATTTCTCCTTGGTAAACAGAACATTTGTGTTTGCATACACATATGGTATGTGTATGTTGAGCTTTTTTTTTTTTTTTTTGGAGGGCTTTTCACTT